>NW_010169835.1:0-60579 GCF_000695765.1 Mesitornis unicolor
GTCGTAGACTGGGTGGGCGTGCTGGAGGTTTCCACTGTGGATAGAGGTGTTACATTTTTTAATAACTCTTTTTGTAGTAAACATTTTTTTGTTGTTTTTTGAAATATTTTTTACATACTTCTGCAAATTTCTTGTGTTCTTTTCTTTTTGCAATTACTTTTTAAATTCTGTAATTCTTATTCATCAATCAGAAAATATAAATCTCTGACATTATTTGTTGATTTGTAAACTGTTTTATAGAAATGGTTCACTGTATCTTTACCACTTTAACGATATTGTTATTTTAAAATGCGCGTTCATGAATTTAAATTTTTAAATGTTTACAAGTTCAAGCTTCTCTAAAGAAGTCTTTGAAAAAGAAGAGTAAAAGTAGTAGGTGCTTTACAGCTGAACAGAAATTCTTTTTAACTTCTTACAAGATTCCATTTAATTTCTGTTATTTAGGACTATTTTTTTCCAGAATTTCCTTATTTCTAATAATGTCTAGATTATATAATTTTTGAGTTTAACATTCAAATGAATCATAAAAATATGATCCCAAGTGAGAGAAATGTGCATTATATTTAAGACACAACCTCAGGGTTCATCTAAGCATTAATTGCCTTGGGTTTTTCTGGCCGTCATTTGCCTCCAGTTGTACACCCATCTCTGAGGATTTCTTCTATAACCTGGTTTATTTCTTGTTTTATAATAGTTTTACGTCAATCCCTGGTAAGCACTTGATTAAATTCTTAATATATCATAAGGTTTCCCTTTCGTCAAATGCTGTCATCAAAATAGGAAATGAGTTTGGATTGACACAATTTGTTCTTTCATAACACTTTATTATTTTATATGGCCTTTTTTATTTTTAATAAAGAGTTCTACTGTTCTTCTCCTTATTGCAGTAAGTATAGTTAGCTGAGAATTCTCCAAACCCCAAGTTCATTCCTTTTCAGTTAGAACACACGTTCCTAGCCATCTCCTCTTCTTTTTGATTCCTCCCATTTTTCATAAACCTGTTAAAGAGGGTCAGAGATTTACTGTTCAGCGATTGCTAGAATAGCCTTTTGAGAACACCGAGCTATTTCAAGATTTTTAATGTATTTTACTGAGGGGTGTACTGTTAAGTGGTGTCTATTACTCTCAGATTTCAAACATTAGTAGATACCCAGCAGATCGATAGTGGCATCTAGAAAAAAGAACAACTCTAAAGAAGTCCCACACTTTTCAAGCTGCTTTTTATGTGAACAATATATCTTAATACTGTATTTTTTCAGGTTTTCTGAGTTGGCAGTGCATTAAAAGTCTGCTATTCATCCATACTTACTTCAGTGAAAAATACTTTGTGTTTGTTAGCCTAAAATAATTACTCTCCTCCACTGAGGGATACATAAATGTTCAAAATAAACTGGATTGTATGTTTCTAAGGAGGGGCTCATTCTATTAATAATCCTTTACAGGAATCACACCCCACACCTCCCTGGTCTCTCCCCTGTCAGGTTGGTTGTGTCACCTCAAAAGATTCTCTTCTTGTGAGGCATACCAGCCTGATTAGGTAACACTTGTTCTTGACACCCACCAGGAAACTAAGAGGGCTGGTCTTCTGCTTCAGTGCTGTTATAAAAAATGCATAGAAGAAGAGATACTCAGACCAAGCTATTAAAAAACCTCCAGAGGAGGTTTAGATTGGATATTAGGAAGAGTTTTTTCACCAAAGGGGTTGTCAAGCTTTGGAACAGAGTGCCCAAGGAAGTGGTGGAATCATTGTCCCCGGAGGTATTTAAAACATGGGCAGATGTGGCTCCTCGAGACATGGTTTAGTGATGCAGTTGGCAGTGCTAGGTTAGTGGTTGGACTCGAGGATCTTAAAGGTCTTTTTCAATCCAAGTGATTCTATGAAAATGTAAGGAATCACTGTCATATCCCAGTAATTTCTTTTTTGTCGCAATACACTAGATGGAGAACTGAAGAGAAGAATTTGGATGGACTTTTGCATGCAGGTATTTTGTTTTGCTTGTGCTGCCGAAGACCCGAGCTTGCTGTGCACCCACCCGGGACCACCTGGCTGTGAGCCACCTCCAGCCTAACAGCTGTACTGCCACATTAACACGTGCAAAGCAAACTAATAAATACTCCTTCTTAGCATGACTTGTTAGCTATGATCCAGTGCTAAGCAAAGCACAGATCTATTCTTTTTACACAAAAATAATGCCCTGCCCCTTCCCTGTTCCATTATCTTTGTTGTCTTTTTAGATTTCAAACTCACTCAGGTGAGGCTTTAGCATTTTTGTGCACGAGAGGGCTTGGGAGGCTGCAGAATGTTAGAAATAACAAGCATGGCAATAATAATGCTTACAATAAAATAAAGCCTTGAAAGTTCAGAAAGTTCTTATCAGAAGAAAGGGTGCAGATCTGTATATCAGGAATACCTTTCTCTATAAATGTGCTATACTGGGACCCCTGTAACCTGTTGTGTGTGTGCATGTATATATATATGTAAATGTATGTGTGTGTGTGTGTATATAGAAATGCACACAGTAAAAAATGGGAAAATTCTGCCTTTGTTCTGTACTATTTCTGGGTTTTAATGCATTCCTAGCAGAATAGATTTGCTATGTTTCTTTTTTTCAGAATACCAAAGGAGGGGACCAAAGATAATGAACTAATTTTGTCTTCTATCATCATTTGGTGTAGCAGCTAGACAGTGTATCTTTCCCTTGGTATCGGTATCTTTACAACATTCCTGTAACACAGAGCAGTGTTTGCTCGCTGTAGTGGGAGGTATGGTTTGCTTCCAGGCCATGCCAGCAGCTCCTGGCAGAGGTCCAGTGATTCACAGTGGCACACTTCTGTATCCCACAGAGTCCCCTAGCCAGCAAACTGGAAGCACGTGTATGTCTAACAGTAATTGGATATATTCATATTTAAGCTGTAATTTTGCATACATTGAAATGTTGAGATTGAATTGCAAACTAAAGAACCAAGGACATGATTACCTGTCCTTCTAACGGAGTGATATTCACAAAGGATTCACCAACATATCAAAGTCTCATCACACTGTATGTGTATTACAGCGCACCATGGATTTCCTGATCCTAGTCAGAAATATCTAGAGTCCTAGAACAATAGATTTCATGTTGTGAATCAAAGTTGGGATTTTTTGCCATGCAGTGGCAGAAGGCAAGTATTTCCACATCAACTGGCAAAATGCTACCCATCTAAAATCTGGCTCTGAGCTGAAATCCTTGTGCAGATTTCTACACACCAGCTACGGTGAAAAAAACTAAAAAGCTACTGGGAAAACTCTAAATTAGTACAATTTTTGTATTATGGAATTTTTTGGAGCCCATATAATTTAAAGCGATGTTTAGCTCCTGTGTCTCAACTCTAATTCAGAATTAAAACAGCCTTAACTGCCTTTGTTTTAAAACTACTTAATATCAGTTAAGCCACTGGTAATGTGAACAAAGGGATTTTATATGTTTTTACTAATGTACTTGAAATTTCTTCTCCATTAATTTCAATTAATTCTCCTTATGTCCTTGGACAACTCTGTAAATTCCAGTGACTTAAACTCCTAAATGTCTTATTTATTTTAGAAAATGAGATTTATACTTCTTTGAGTAACCAGTACCACAAAACTGCTTTCCTATGCATAAATCCAGTAATTCGAACTTGACTTTTAAAAAATTCTTGAATTTTTAGATTAAATGCTATCTAGAATTTAGATTCAGAGGTACTTACAAAGCTAATTTTAATTTTATGAGAAATATCTTTTCAGTGACTTAAGCATTCCACAGCCACAGACCTATGTAATTTTACTGCCATTGAACATGTCACTCTTGATTTTCAGATACCACTTTTTCATGGCTAAAAAATACACAATTTGAAATCATTGTAAAATTTTCAAAATATTTCTAGCTTGATTATTATCTAGAAACGTTTATGCTCTGGACCTTTTTTTTCTTTTTATGAATTAAATACTTAACTGAGGGTACTACATTAAGTAAATATTAACAATTCATTCATTCTTTTAATGAAACATAAGAAATTAACTTTGCTAAAAACAACTATAACAGTTTATATTCTGGCTTTTGGTAAACAAAATTAGGTCAGCTCAGCTTTTACTATTACCTCCCTATTTATATTCACTAAAGCTTCCTCTCTGTTATTTTCTCCTTGAAATTGATGAAAACTTGAGTAAATGTGAGTGCTAAAAAATTACAAGGTGATGAGCAAGCATGCCACTCCAAAGAGCATGGCAAAGGGTTTTTCACTTGTACCACAATGTAAATTCCAAATAGATTTAATCAACAATATAGTCTGAAGTACTTACACCAATACAAATAAAATATATTATCTTTGGTTATAGTTTTCAGTGGTAGTAATTTCATTTGAAAAATACGTTAAAGCTTTACAGAATATATTGACAGATTTTTATGTTAAAGTAGCAAATAAATTAAACTTACCTGAAGCAGTATAGCAGTATAATGCTATGATAATATATATAAACTTCTTCTTATATCGAGATAAATTGGTTGTCCAATCCATCTTTTTTTATTACAAGATTATAGTTTTACCAGCTGAGACCAAAATTCCCTCTGCTATGCTCTTGGTAACACAGAAATAACTCTCACAGCCAAGTGAAGAAGATGAGTCTGATGGTCAAGGTGAAATGTTCTTAAACTAAAGCATCTTGCGTAATGCCAGCACCTTGTTGAGGGTTTGGTGACTGACACACCTGCTTGTACCTTACAGCCCAAGGATTTTAAAATTAGAACATGGTACTTTCCCTCTAGGTAAGGTAAATAAGAAACTTGCTGCTTGAAAAGGTCATAATCTGAGCATGAAATGATCAGGAATGGAGAACAGTCTACACCCTTAAGAAAGCCACAATCACACATTCATCTCTTAGATATTTAAGTTCAGGGTGGACACATGACATAAAGGAAGACAGCAGTGCTGCTTTTACGTTTCACTGTTACAACTTTTTAATGGATAATTAGGAGACATTGCCTGATGCTACATTGAATCACTGTATACTAAGTTTAATTGTTAAAAAACCGACTCATTTGCCTCATTCTTCTTAGGTGAATTGCACAAATTCTTTGGGGTCAAGGTTATACCCACTGTTGTAACAGCAAGCAGACAACTTGGCTTAGTCTCAGTGTTCCCCTAAAATTTCTTCAATTGTGGCTGAATGAGAGAATGCACAAAAGGATTCAAAAGAACATCTCTGAGGGAATGCACAAAAGTAGACAGATGGATAAAGTGGCAAAATTCAACAAAATCACGTGCTGCTACGGGTAGATAACTGGAGTTGTAGATAACAGTGTAGTTTAAGGAAGAAGGACTGCCGCGTCCATGAATTCAAATGATAATTAAAAAGCTTTTTAACTATTTTGGACCATCGCCAGTGTCGAATGAGTCTGATGCTTTGTGCCTCTTGAATTCTTTATCTACATTAGAGATCTTTGTAGCTTAATCTACAAAGAATAGGAAAATCTGCAGGTGTACAGATTTGGCTTTGGTTTTCCTCATCCCTGAAGTCTTGTCCTTTTTCTCTTTCAAGAATCATGTTTCCCTTTCCTCACACTTCTTCTAAACCTGAAAATTCTTGCTCAAGACGGACACCGAAAAACTAACAAACTCACAATCTTATCTGTATTTTCTGTTAGATTTTAGTTAACAGTTCTCACTAAATCATGTGTTTTGCCTAGGGAAAGGACCAACACCTTTTTAATATGGGCTTCATGATGAAGAGGCTTCATTACCACCTCAGTTCCAGGTTTAAAGGATGAGTTCGCAAATAGCGACTAGCAATGCCTGTAGAAAAGCAGATATTTGTCTGTAGGAGCTAGAAAGTTTCTAGCATAAAATTATAAATCAATCACCTGTTTTATGAGTATTAGTGAAATGCTGAGTCTGATTGTATTGAAAAATCATGTAGTATTTGCTGTGTTGTACAATTTGCAAGGTATAGTTCTGCCTCGAACATCCAAGGTTTTTCAGTAAATGCTTGAGATAGTTTATATGAAAAATGCTCTTTTCATAGATAACTACTAAACTGGCTAATATATTCATGACAAAACTGAAGTGAATTCTGTTTTCCTACTTGAATAACGAAATACTTCTTAGAATCCTGCATTCATTTACATAAATATTTCTCTGTAAAATGCAATTTCCATTTATTTATGCAATAGTGACACTTTTAATTTCTTGTTTTGCACTGGTTGGATAACAGATAGATATTAAAAGTTCCTCCCAAAGTTTCTGAAATCACAGCAAGTACATATGTCATAGTTTGAGGGACTGACGTGTGTGTGTCCTTCCCTGGTTGTGCAAGCTGTTAGGTAACTTGAATGCACATCCTTGACCTTTCCTCAAGTATTAGTAAAGGAGAAAAAATTTGTGATTCACAATTCATTTCTGCTTGGTTAGCCACTGTCTTTAATGCAATCTTTTTTTTGCTTTATCTTTATGCATAAAAAGGGTTAAAAAAATTGGAAGGGGACAGAATCCTCCCAGCTTGTTTGTAGAGCCATTTGGAGAGAAGGAGAGATGTAGTATTATAAAAGATGGAGATAAATAAAATTGAAATAAAGGAGCTTTGGGAATAATTCTGAGAATTTTAAAGGAGCATGCCAAAAGACAACAAACCCCTTGTTTTCAGTGGAGTCTGCTTACTGTTTTAGTCCATGGAGCATGGAAAACTTAGATGGGAAAGCTACACAGACCCATGCACAAGGTAAGAGACAGGCCTGATAGAATTAAAAAGTAATAGAAATTGCAAGCAAAATCTACTAATAGAAATAGGTCCCTCCACAAACATCTTTGTGATATAAAGGCAATGCTCATTACATGGGATAAGAAGAGATCTCTTAAAAAAATAAGAAGTGTTATTTTCATGAGATGTCTCTACTAACATTTACACAAGCCAGCAGCATTTCCTTTTAAGCAGCACTCGGGTATTTGTACCTGTCTGATAGGAACACCTGGTTGTGTACACTCCTTATTTTGCACAAGTAAATGAAAGTGAAGGGAAAAACCTGACTAGTTTGGAAGAAATGCAGCAACTTCAGAAAGGCTGTTGATAATTTCCTTTTTAAGCCTGCTCTTTTAACCAGGAATTAACTTTCTTAAAAGAACTTCTGTTCTGAAACAGGAATAATTCTTGCACTTCTGCTGGCATGGCAAAGGAAACCTAAGTAGGAAATCACAAGTACTTTTCAAAATAGCTTGAAAAGCAATTCAAAATAAATTTCATTCCTCAACTGTAGTGCATTAATGAATGCTCACTACAGTAAACTGATTGATGTATCAAGTTTTACCAGTGTGTTTTGTAACCGAATACTTCCTTCTGCTGGTATTAATGAAGAACTGCATTTTTGCACACAAACCAGGTAAGAGCTGTGGAAGGAAGTTACTTTCTCTATTTCCGTAGTATTTTATTTTCATTTACTTCTGGATTAGGGCATAACTGAAGTTTTTTGTTGTCTGAACAGATATCCTTTCAACAACTCCTTTGCCAAACTTACCCGACACCCATAAACCAGTTCTGCAGGTAACTGCCTAGAAGCAGTGAAAGAACAAAATATTGATGGACAAGTTAAAAGGGTGACTACAATAGACAATTTGGACATTTTCTGTGAGTGAATGCTTAAAAAAACTCTCTCTGCTGTAGAAGGGCATAAATCTGCAGCCAAGTCACTAACTGTGCCCTGCAGCCCAAACTCATACCCTGAAGGCTTGAGTGACCAGAGCGTTCCTCAGCCTCTGCACAGAGGGAATGCTGCCTTTGCAATAGCAAATAAAAATAACTCCACAGCACAAAAAAGGGTTTTGAAGAAGTAAACAGGCATATAAAATGCATCGCGCAGGAAAAGTTTTCAGAAAATCATGCAAATATCTCCCCTGCTTAAGGGATACAAATGCATTTCAGGTGATACTGGGAAAACAGAGAAAACATCTCTGAAAGATTATCTGACCCAAAATTAACTGCTTCTGAGAGAAAGAGCTGAGCACTCTTACCCAATAATTCTGTAAAACCTCTTACCTGCAGTGATGGTGTATAGCCACGCCATGCCAGCCATACCCACTGTAGCCACAGAAGTCTGTGTCCCGCCATCAGCAGCTCTCATGGAGCGAGCAAGGCGGGGTGGCCCCATGGGGCCAAGGACTGAGGGGCTCACTCTGTCCCTCGTATTCCCTGTGCTGGGCATTTTGAGATCAGCCAGAGCCAAAATGGTGGCTGTAGAAGGGTCCTGCGTGCTGCTCCTGTCAGCCAGAGGCCCGATGGAACCAGGTGTGTGGTGAAGACCTGAGTCTGTGGCACTTAAGGAGCTGCCCAGGGCTGGTGAAGAGCAGCCTTCAGCGCTGGGGGCTGTCTGAGGAGAAGTCTGTGGAGAGTTTGTGCCTTTGCCTTCATCTGCTGTTTGTGTCATGGTGGGCTTTGAGGTGTGGCCTGAGGGCTCCGTGGGTGCCACTGTGGTGGTGGTGGGTCCATGGCCTGCTTCATCTGCAGCTCCTTGCCTGAGGAGAAGTGCCCTGAGCAAAACTCCATCCTCCAGGGCTGTCTTTCTGTTTATACTTGGGCCATGCTTTTCCTCCAGAGCTGTCACTTGTCCCAGCACTGTGGGTTCAGCCTCTTGCGGTGTTCCCCCCATCGCTGCTGGGTCATTTGTGCCGTGCGCCACACCGCTTGTGCCTGCTGATGAAATAACTATGTCTCAATACTTAGCAAAAATTAAGAAATGCAACTTTTGAGGATAAGATTTTTATAATATTTTGAGGTGAGGGGGTTAATACTTTTTTTTTCCCTGTGAGATTTAAGTGTTCTTTGTACTCTTTTTGATATTTTTTTTTCCTTCTTGCACCAGGACTCCTGATCTGTCAGCTCCCAGCAGAACCACTGTGTGTGGCAGAGCCTGGACTCCTCCGGCCAGAGCTCTGCAGTCCCTCTTGGCACCAGAGACCCCCTCAGACACAGAGCGAGCGGTACACAGGGTCCTGCATGCAGAACCCTCAGCGAGGAAGCCTTTCCTCTGCCTGCCCAGAGGCAGAGGGTTTCTCTGCAATAATGCCAGTGTTTTAACTTCCTCTGCTTTAAAACTCATGTAAAGAGTTTCTCCTCTTTTTTTTTAATCTGAATTTCCACCTCATGACTGTTGCTTTTGTAATTTTTGTTCTTGTTCTTAAATTCTTGTTAATTCTAACAATTTAAGACGTCAGATATTAGTAAAACATTTAATTGAGGGTGATTTCAGGGGTTTTTTTGCTTGAAGGTTTCCTTTAATGGTCAATGGATAGGTACCAGTTTTACTAAGGGACCCTCTGGACTTCTACAGCAGTTTTACAGAGCATCTGTAAATTATGCAATGAATATTGAAACCCTTCTTTCTAGCAGTTTTCTTATACCACAAATTAGATTTCTATTCTTAGACTTGACT
Organism: Mesitornis unicolor; assembly: GCF_000695765.1. NCBI lineage: Eukaryota > Metazoa > Chordata > Aves > Mesitornithiformes > Mesitornithidae > Mesitornis > Mesitornis unicolor. The sequence goes on from NW_010169835.1 coordinate 9,432, forward strand.
GCAATTTTACGTTCTACTGCTTGTGCTGTGCTGAACTGGATTAGGCCAGATTATGTATGCAGAAATTGCAGACATGTTTTCTTTCTTGTGCTGAACTGTCAGATATTTGCAGTCTGGGTTAAAAAAAAAAATAGCTGAAGGTGCTGGACCTAGCATTTCTGTTTAACCAAATAATGGAATTTGGGCACAATCCCATTGAGTGTTTTAAAAAAAATCTCTCATTGAATTATTACTAGAATTTGTACTTACTGCTAGCTGAACTTAGTAGATTCAGGTATCCTGGCTTTTCGTATCCAGAGGGTGAAACAGTAAGAACAACTTGAAATTGCAAAAGGTGCAGCTACTTTTCTGTCTCCTCTTCATTCCCAGAATAATATGCAATTACTAGAAAGAATCTCAATTGTGTTCTGCCTTGTATTCATGCCTCTGCACTGTATGCACATGTTAGGTATAGAATATACAATCACTTAGGTTGAAAAAGACCTTTAAGATCATTGAGTGCAACCCTAAGCCTAACACTGCCACGTATTTTCCAGGATTTTTTTTAATATGCTCTGCTACTATTAGCCCTAGTTTAAATATAGTTAGACATAGACATATAGATTTGACATACAGATACACATTCACAATTCCCTTTAAAATTCTTATTATAAAGGTTTCATTATAAAAGCTTACAATATTATTAATTATAAAAGCTTACAATTTCCCTGGAGCATTCTATTAAATAATTAACACAAGGTGCATCCTACCTGTTATGCTTATGTTGAAATAAAATGCCAAAACTATGAATAAAATTCGCATAAAATATCGCCTAGGGCAATGTTTCCAAGTCATTTTGTTGCCTTGAGACTCTCCAAACGAGAGATTGTTTCAGGCTCCTTGCAATTCTGCTACCTCTGCAAGCAAATTCCAAATGTTATGGAAGTAACTCAGGTAATGCAAGCATGTTGCTCTGTTAGCTGAGCGGCTGACACACCTTAAAGTCTTGCTTAGTTTAAGGAGCTGTTGTTATCTGGGCAAGAAGGCTGTGGAGCCAATGTGTTGGTTTATAGTTACAAAAATGCAGTGACGTTCATCCATCCATTTAAAACTTTCATGAGGACCCATATTGCCCAGCTAAGCCTTTGTATGTAAAAAATGGGGTTGTGGCAATATTAATGGAAAAGCATATAGAACTAAAAAAATAAATAATTATATTTTTTTAAAGAAAGAATGGGTTTATTGAGCTGAAGTTTACTTATCAAGTTGGGAAGGTCTCCAAAAGCAACATTACAATTACTGACCATGAGAAAATGTGTCAATGACACAACTACTCAGACTGCGAAAGGAGAGACAGACATTGCTCAGGGGGTCCCTTACCACCCAAGTCTTTTGCAGAGGCTGTGGAGAGGATTTGGGTTTGCAGGAGCAGTTTCTCACACCACCTTTTGCTCAAATAAAGGAAAAGGCTAATTTAAAAAAATCACTTTGGTGTGGTTTTGTGATTATCAAATCAATCTCAGTGCCCAGCGTTCAGGCAGCAATGTGCTAGCCCTGCAATCCTAGGAGAGATGCGATGCACATTGCTGCTTCTGCTGCTCCTGTGCTGGCAGTAGAGGGATGAATTGAGATTATTGCTGCACAAATATGACCCACATTGCCTCCTGATTTCCAGTGTTGTTGCAATGGACCTCATGGCCTGTAACTATCCCTCTGCCATTGCTTCAGGTGATGTTCAGAGAGCTGGATGTTCTAGCAGTGGACTGAAGATGCTCAAAAGTGTCATTTGTGGACTAGAATGTGACCACTGATCTCATTTCATACCAAGGCAATACTGCTCACGGCATACCTTAAACCTGATCAAGTCCCTACTGTCCTAATTAGGCAGTGGTTTTGCAAAGGCAGCTTTCTTAGAGAGATTAAATAAAATTATAATCGGGAAAATGCTCTGTTTCCAGAATGAAAACCACATTTTGTTATTTAGTATTATATTTGCTCTTTGACTTGGGAAGGAGTTGTTTTCTGGAGGTTGTTCAGTAACAGTCTGATCTGTTTTCTGTGCAAAGCCTGTGTTTGCTTCTGCATCCTTGTGTCCGTCCCCTGCTAAGTCAAATAAAACAGGGTCTCTCCTTGCACATCATGTGGGCCACTAGAGGCCATCCTATACCTCATAAAATAAAGTCGCAAAGCATCTAGGAATAAAAGACAACAGTGAGGAACCATGAAAGATTAATTAAAGTCTAGGTATTTTTAAAGCAAACTAAGCAGGTTGTTTCAGGAGAGGTTGTTCTTTGCTTTCACCCTTATGAGTTTGGTGCGGTTTTTCCTGACATAATTGCTACTGATGCAGCAAGGGTGTAGCACTGCACTAGATTGTGCTCCCATTAGTGATATAAATTCAACAGTCTTTTACACCTGGTATTGTTGCAGTTTCATAGGAGAGTATTTAAAACATTTCCCATCTGACCATGCTATTCTGTCTTTCTGTTTAACTACAGATTAAATTCCGTATTGGATCTATTCCTCCTTGTAGAGGTTGCCAAAAGGTAAAGACTAAGGTCATGCAGAGCACTGTGGGGCGTGGAGAAGGCAGAGGAAAAGCTAACAAGGTACAGTCCTTCCATGTCTTCCCTCCTAGCAACATGTAAAACACAAAAGCCTTTGTAGTAGGAGTGGAGGGAGAGGTCAGCCCTTGTCACCACGCAGCAGTAAAACACAAGGTATTTAGGCTTTGTTGGAGCAATTCAGAATGAAAGGGGGAAACATTTACCCTAAAGAAAAAGCAACATGGAACCTAAGCTCAATCGACTGGGTTGGACTTTATAATGAGGTCTCCTGGTAGCATTTTAGATCCAGTTTTTACAGGCTTAGCCAAAAATTCAAGAAACCTTGCAAACCTCATGTTTCCTTTGGAAACCAGAGCTTGTTCTTGTTTTGCCTAGGGCACAGCCATCGCAACGACAGGCACCGGTGGGCTAGGAACATGGCAAAGCACTGCACGGGTGATGTTCCTGTGCCAAAGCCCAGTCTTGACCATGTCAGTATTTTACTTCAATGAGACTTTGATACCTACCTAATTAAACATCTAAACATCTCTCAAGTGCTCTATGAGAGGCAGCCATTTAAAATTAAGATCCTACTGGTGATTTTATAATTAATAATATTTGGTAAAAGTGAGAAACTTTGACTTACAGAGAAGAGACAATTTGTAGGGTGGAGGAGCTCCCCTCAGTGTATTTAATACGGTGATTCCTTAAAAGAGTCAGATTTGATAGGAAAAAATGTCTTCATTATACTCAGCGTAAAAGTCCTATAGTACGGAGCTGGTGGGCTGAATTGAAGCTTTAAATATCAACCTATGCCTGGCTCTTGTGCGCAGCGCCCAGAGGCAGAGTGCCAAGGTACAGATTGGGTGACACGCACGCTGGCGTTGAACAGGCTGGTTTTCACACCACCCCCTGGAATGAGCTTCATGTTTGAAGGGGTATTTTCAAGCACTTTGTGGTATAAAAGTAGGTCTGGGTGAACTTGTCAGGAGAAAATATAATGTGGAAGAGCAAAGGTTTGTTTACTTGAAAAGACCTTAATGTAAAATAGAGCCTAATTATTGTACAAGTGTGTGGGGAGGTGGAGGTGCTGTCTTCAACTCTTAAATCTTTCATTCTTTTTATTAATTTAATATTAAAACTTCTGTCATACTGAGGTTTTTGAGCTAGCAGTTTTTCTCCTGATGGAATCATTAACATTGACATCTTTTGTGTAGAGCACTAAATGAATTTTTTTGCCATCATCTACAATAATTAATATGAGAACACTTCATCTAATGAGTTGTAACAGCACAGTTCAAAATGCAGTCTTTCATTTGTGGTATCACTGTATTAGCTGGATCCTTTCATTCTGTTGCAATGAAACATAAAATACCAGGTTGTAAGACCTGATGCAGTAACAATTCCAGGATTAGTCTATACTTGACAAGGACACAATAGATAATTCAGTTCTGCTCTGCAATACAGTTTAAAAGCAGAATACTCTAAGTTGATATGGGGAAAAGAGCTGTCTCCTTTCTACAGTAGTGCTGTCATTTGAAATGGGTCTAAACACAGCTCAGTCTCCTTTGAGTCAGGCTTTTAGCCTCTTTAGGGAGCCTCTGGAGGTAGAGGTCTTCCATATTTTCCTGTACAAATATGCTTAGATTAAAATGTTGATTTCTATATATTTCACATTTTATACAGCTTTTGCAATGGAAAAAGTGGAAATTAGCCCTAAAAGGTAACAGCATGTATGATCTTCTCTGGGTGATCCTGCTCTAACAGAGGGCTGGACTTCAGAAGTCCCTTCCAACCACGACCATGCTGTGATTCTGCGATAAGGAGTAATACACTTGGCAGAGGACTGCTTCATGGCTACAGAGGCAAGAGTTACCTTCCATAACATCCTTCTGTATATGTGCTTAGCAGAATTGAATTAATAAATAATTTTCAGGCCAACTGTCCAGCTCATAAGGGTAATTTATTGCAATATCTATTTCTTTTTGCCTCTTCCCATGAAAGTCCAGTTCTTACTGGGAATTGTACAATAACTACCTTGTTTCCAGAAGGCAGTACTCCTGCAGAGCTGGGTGGTGGGAATTCTCAAACGGGAATGCTTGGCACCACCTTGTTATCTGGCTGTGATGGCAAAGGTGGGCTGTGCTGGCTGTATGCATCACAAGTGTGTTTGGCTCAGCAACGGCTCTGTTCCTAAAGGCATCATCTGTTCTCCATTGTGGTACTTAACAAGGGATTGTTTCTTCAGTTCTGAAAGTTTAATTGCAAAGGGAGCTGTGTCACTGCTGAATGAGGGAAAGTGTCCTCTTTTGGTTTTGGTTCCTTGCACTTTTCCATATATGGATGTATTTCCCCTCATCCTTGAATATCTGGTAGTATTTTTAGCTGAGTTTTTACTTGCTTTCCCACACGGATAGCTCTTACTGAGATACGCATGTATTTTCTGTGCCCCGATTCCCTGCTGTCTTGGTTTTGTTCCATTTTGTATCTTTAACCTAATTGTAAATCCAAAGAACACCATTTCTTTGAGAAGCTTAAAACTGATGCTATTTCAGATGGCAGATATTCTTTACTAAGGCTGGTTGTGAACCTGACCTATTAATTCAGGTTTCTACCTCTTTCATTACCTCTCGTTTGGAAAAAAAAAGAAAAAATTAAAAAAAATAAAGGGGAGATGTTTTAATCTGAATGTTACTAGTTTCAGGATACAGTTTGAACTTCCCTGCACTGTTCTTCCTGGGAGCCTTCCCCCAACTCCTAGGAGGAGCCGTAACAACAGCCGCCCTGCTGATGGTTGTGCTGGGCCCACACTCGCACCTCCGCACCACGCAGAGCTCTGCTGGCTGCCTGTCACCGGATGGGACATATGCGCAGAACTCGGTCGCACAGAAGCTTCGTGTTGTGGTTTGGCTTCAGTTCTGCATCCCTTCCTCATTCCTCAGCCTATTTTTAACTCTCAGTGGGCTAAAAGTAGAACTCCTTCAACGCGTACACAACTGTTTCGAGGTCTAGTTCAGCTCTAAGTGGAACTGAGAAAGGTGTTGCAATGGAGGGAAAGGGGGGTTGGAGTACCAACCTTGGCACCAGTGGGTACCTCTGATGATCTATAATAAAGACGTGCAGAGTGTGTGTACATCACATAGATATTTGAGAGATTTAAATTAAAAATAATGGATAACAAAAGCAGCAAAACCTGGTAGTGTAGATCAATATACAGGCTTGTTTATCCTTATTTATAGTAGACTGAGGAATCTGTGTCAGTTTTTTATACTTTTTCTTTCTGTTCTGGGGGTGTTGGTTGACAATCAGCTGAACATGAGCCAGCAGTGGGCCCAGGTAGCCAAGAAAGCCAATGGCATCCTGGCTTGTATCAGCAATAGTGTCACCAGCAGGAGCAGGGCAGGGATTCTTCTCCTGTACTGGGCACTGGTGAGGCCACACCTTGAATCCTGTGTTCATTTCTGGGCCCCTCACTACAAAAAGGACATTGAGGGGCTGGAGCAAGACCAGAGAAGGGCAATGGAGCTGTGGAGGGGTTTGGAGCACAAGAATGATGGGGAGCAGCTGAGGGAGCTGGGAGGTTCAGCCTGGAGAAGAGGAGGCTGAGGGGAGACCTTATTGCCCTCTACAGCTCCCTGAAAGGAGGGGGTAGCAAGGGGGGTCGGTCTCTTTTCCCCAGTAACAAGTGATGGCACAAGAGGAAATTGCCTCAAGTTGTGCCAGGGGAGGGTTAGATTGGATATGAGGGAAAATTTCTTTGCTGAAAGGGTTATCAGGCACTGGAAGGGGCTGTCCAGGGCAGTGGTGGAGTCACCATCTCTGAAGTTGTTCAAAAACCATGTAAGACGTGGCACTTCAGGAGATGTTTTAGTGGCCATGGTGGGGTTGGGTTGACAGTGGGACTTGATGATCTGAGTTCTTTTCCAGCTTTCATGATCTGATGACTGTATGATTCTCATTACACCATTCTTAACTTTGTCTTGGACATGTGCTGTCCACACAGCTCAGCTGATGCAAGTCTGAGAATAAATAAGTACAGAACACAATGCATTCTCCAAATATCAGGGTTATGGATTGAAGAAATTCTGCTAGCTATACCTTTTTTGAAACTAGTGACTGAACTTACATTTCTTGCATCTTGCATTTTTTAATAATTCAGACAATAATTCAGCAATTACAGGTTTTAAAAGTATAAGAAAAACAATCAGTCAATATATCTGTTTTGTATTGTTTTCATCTCCCACTTTACATTTTCAAATTTTCAGGGTTTTTTACCTCATTAAATGAAATACAAATACAGTTCAAAGAAGAAGAGCGTTCCTAATGTGGGAATAATCCAAGAAAGAAGCAGGAAATATATTAAAGGCTTCTCTGCAGTTTCTTAGCATTATTTACTTAAAGGGTAAAAGCAGTATCAAAGGATGTTTGTTCCGCTCTGGTTGAACAGCAATCTGGCTTATATCACATTACTCTTAGACTTCTGCTCATAGAAACAGAAATTGGTCCAAGAAAATCTCTTCCTCCAGAGTCACTAACTATGTTTCTTCTGTTTCAGAGCACAAGCTTGAAAAAAAGTAGGAGATAAAACATTTGGGTTCTGTATTGCCCTTTTTTTTTTGGCTAATTGTGTGAATTTACTTTGAAATCAGTCATGATGAGGCAAGAACATGATGCTGTGTATTTGACAGGCTGACTAAAAAAGAACAGAACAAGAACTGAAAGGAAGACAATTCCCCTGTTAGATGCTTTGACTTAAATACACCTTTAATATCTAGAAGGTATTTTTCTGTATATTTGGAATGGAAGTACAAGATTTACTTGGGTTTTTTCCCTCAGTTTTAAGAAAATTTATGTGTATATTGATTGCACAGCTGTTAATATAAAAGCCATCTGAAAACAACTGTTCAGTTATGAAAACAAAACAAAATATTTCTACAAGGAAAAGTTTATGTTGGTCTGGTCTTTCCCATCAGGGGAAAAAAGTAACCACAAATGCAATATTATAAATTCAAATATTTGTCTTGCATTAAGTTTCTACTGAATCTTACCATTACATCTTTGTTCTGACTAAGATCTAAGGATTGTGAGGCCCCAGGAAAGAAGCTGATTCTACAAACTTTAAAATAGATGAGAAATAGTCCATCCTCCGTGCAGTTGTTAATGAACTGAGACTTTTCTTCCCAGAGCGAAGGGACAGCTCAGCAGAGACCCAACAATCCTGTCGTGAAATGAGGTGCCCAGACCTTTCCAACCACTTCATGTCTTGAGGTCAGCAGGGAAAGAATTCAAAATTGCAATGAATTATGTTCATCTTGTCAGCTAAGCAATGCAGAGAAATAATGATATTTTACCAGAGCATGTTTAGACCCAATAAGGACCAATTTAGCTGGCGGCAAAGATTGTTCCTTGAGCTCCTCTGGGCCATGGCTTTGCAGACATAGGCGTACTTCCCAGTGTATGTGTTTCTGACTGTACTAATTTCCCTTTCTCAGTAAATTTCTGCTCTGCAGTGAGAAGAAATATTTTAAAGCTCACTACTGTGTGAAATTCTTACATAAATAAAGAATTATTGCAAACGGAGCTAATGTGAGTGGCCATTAAAGCACTCCTGCATCTACTCTCTTGGGAGAAGGTCCAAGGTCTCTTATAGAGTTTGGAATTCTGTTAAAACAAGTAGATGAACCCACTTCTCTTAGTTTAGGAGCAAATGTTCTGAACATTAATACAGCAGAGCCAGGATTATCAGTAGAACAGGCCAGGATTTCAGTACCAAAATCCTGTGCAAATTGAGTCTCCAGAGCCTGTTTGCAGGCCCATGCAAAGGGCTGGCTTTGTCTCTCTTGGATGGGCAAGATTCAGCACAGTCCCAAGTGTGAGGACTCTTTTCTTTTGTTAATGCCCCAGTGACCATCCTGAGATCAGGGGAGTTACGTGACCAATTCACTAACCAATTACTAAGAGATTTAATAGCGAAGCAGACAACAGAGAGATTAGGAATCTTTTGTTATCCAGCTTCCTTATTCAGGTCTGGTTCTGTGGCTGTTTCTGGGCTTAGGTGAACTCATTTCACGGTGGAACAACTCTAGGAAAAGCACACCAGAGGTTAGTAGGCTTTTGCTGGCTGGGAATTGTCTTTTCTCTTTGTCAGCGAATGGTTTCTTTTGCCTGGAGGAATAGACTAATTTAAGAAAGAATCTGAGAATCCTTTTGGCTTCCTCTGTAACCTAATATCTCCAACTAAAACATCTCTGTTCCCCAGCATTAGACTTTTCGGGAGGATACATCCCTAACTCCGGTTTATGATTCCCCTGTGTACTATGGCTTTGACAGCATAACTCCACAAAGCCATTGAGCTTGGCATCTGGAAGATGCCCCTTGGAAATATGACTGCAGGCAATGGACCTTTGAGGCTCCGAGTCCCAGAAATGCTGCCAGGGACTTCACAGCAGCATGGTTCTAGGGACCTCTCTGGGTCTACATCCATGCTGTACCTTAGCAGACCAGTGAAAAGTCCTCTCAGTGAAGTATCTTAGACAGCAAAGCTGCAGTGAGACCTGTGGGCTGAGAGTGGCTCAGATTTCTACATTCTTTTGACCAGAAAAAAAAACAAACATCGTTAGAGTTGTTGCTTTGTTCATGGAGGGTCATTTTGACATGGAGTAATGAAATAACTTCATTATTGACATTTCTGTATTTCCTTGTCCATAGATGTTGCACTGGAAGTGCTGAAGTTTTAAGGTAGAAGGCTGCCTGGTTTTGTCTTTGAGAAGCCTTTTTTTGCAGATAAAGAACAGTAAGACAACAGTGAGGCAATGCTTTTACAGTAGGAAGACAGTGGTAAAGTCATGTGTTGATGTATAATCAGAGCTTCAAGACAAAACATATTTTCTTTATCAGTCTTTGTAGCCTTTATTTCAGACTTAATTACACTACAACAATAATGACTTTAATAATCTACAAGATGCTGATGGCAACCTTGAAATTACCATTAGCAACACTGAGTTCAGACAGTGATTTGAAAAAAATCTGTTTCTAGCTATTTCCATGAAACTTCTTAAGTAACATGCCTGATCAAAATTTAAATATTTATTTAGTCTCACCCTTCAATATCTAGGCAGACATGACATTCAAACATCAAACTTTCAAAAGTGTACTACTAAATACTTCCAAGGAATTACAGATGGGAATATTGTTCAAGGGTGAAAGGTTTTAGAAGTAAATTGTTCTTTGATTTAAATATTTAAATGCTCCTTCCAGCTTTTTTGGTAAATCATAAGCATTTATTCATACATGGATTCATACATCATGAAACCCTGGAGCCTTTCCCACAGCATTGTATGCAGTTTTACTATTTTCTGGCCACTTAATAGCTAATTGCCAAACAGTGGGAATTTGTTGATGAATTTTTCATACACTGACTTTGTAATTATTTTAAACTCCTCTATCAGAAAATAAGCTACAGTGAAACTATGTGCAAAGTTGCATTCAGTAGCTGCCAGCTCCGTGAGGATTTTTTGCAGGTAACATACATTTAGAAATCAAATTCTTGATTTTCTTTACTGCATGTGGTCAGACACTTTAAGAAAATGATTATGCAAGAAAGTTTAGGGAAAAGAAAAATAATTCGATTGCAGATTGCCAGTCTGATTAGTTAGTTAAAGGAAATTATTGAGATAAATCTATTTCTTACCTGCAGTTTGAAACTTGATTTGAACTAGCAGTACCAACAGCCATAAACGGCTCCTGAGATCTTGTTTACTCCAGGCCATTCAGAGGGTGGTAATGATATTGCTGCTGAACATGGGAGACCACAAAAGTCCCTGGTAGACTTAGTTCTACAGTACCTACCCCCATAACACAAAAGGATATCAAATTTTTATTTGTAGAGCAGAGATAATCCCATAGGGTTCATCGCACTGCAGCTTGGAAAGGCGAAGCTATGGTGCAATCTGTCTAGAGGTTCCTCAAGATGCATTTAATGAATTGGGGACATGAATATTTGGGATTGAGAATAAACGTTTTATTCACAATTGACCTTTGCAATAGGAAAACCAGGATATTGACAAGAGTTTTCTCACTCAGGGGTTTGCCGCAGAGCAAGAGCTGCTCTGGAGGCCAGCAAACGTGTTTTGCTGAAGTGGCCTTGTATGCCTGGCAGCGTGGGACAGCGTCAGCTGGGAACAGATCGGGAGACTCAGTGCTGCAGTGGGTCTCCGTAGGGGCTTCACTTGGCAAACTGCATCTGTCTGCCTTGGGACAGCATGAGGGGTGAGTTACTGGCAGTGGGGATGCTCCCAGTGTTACTGGTCACAGCTCCAGCTCTTTTGATCATAGTCACTGCTTGGCTTGAAGGCAAGAATGCACTGCCATCACTCATTCCTACCTTTTCCTTACTATAAATCATGTGTAAGCTTTGCAGAAACCATGAGACCCATTTCATAATGGTATTAATGTGCTCAGTTCAGCTTCTGCGTGGCTGGCTACCAAAGCCAGGTATGTCTGGTTGTCACACCTCTGCAACAGGAGATCTCTGAAAGGTTAGTGCTGACGCGGTTCAGTCAATGTGAGGAGGGGCTCTGCATTGTCTCACCGAGGACCTGCTGGGTGGTTCTTTTTCCTCCTTTCAGTTTGTAAATAATACGACTAAATCCTGTAACTGATTAAGAGTCCAAACGACTTTTCTGAAAGAAAATGGTACAAATGCCTGGAATTCTGTCAGGTTGCAACCCCACAGATAAGATTAACTTTTTTACAGGTGCATTTCAAAACCCTCTTTGTAGAAAGGGCCAGCCTTACCCGAGGTGTGAGCACGCTGTACTATGCTCTTGCTAGCAGATGTGTGAGCATCGAGGTGTCCTGGAGGTCTTGAAGTCGGACTCTGAGCTTTCACTGTGTCCCGGTTTGAGCTAAACAGAACTAATCCTCTACTTAATAGAACTAATTATCTGAAACCTGTGGCCCAAAACCCCAGGTAGGTCTCTCCATTTTGCAATTGTTCCTTCTTTCTCTGCTGCATCACACTGAAACCCAGACCTTGACACCTCTGTATTTTACAAATACTGAAATTTAAGTCCTGATCTGGATTTGGCCACGGTGTTTTATATTTCTCAGCAATCAACTGTTTAAAGAGGGGAATAATGAGGGGAGATGGTTGGGAAGATAAATGCTGACACAAGGAAGGAGCAGACAGAGGCATTCTGGTTCATTGCACAGAGGAAAGAATAGCACCTGTGGCATGAGGTTATACTGGCTGCCCATACGTTGGGGTGTGGTGAGAAGCATTAACATGAAGGTCAATTGTTCAAGGCTATGTGTGGATCCTGAATGCCTGCATTTCTGGCATTGCATTCTTTAGAAGAACTTTTTTTTTTTCATGATAAAAGCCTCCTGATTTGGTGTTTTCTGCAGCCAGGTTGGTGTGTGCTTCCTTATCGTTACAGGAGCCTGAGGGATCCCCTTCCTGACACCTCCTTTAAAGAAGTACAGGGATCTTCTAGCATGTCTTTACCTGAAGTGCAGGTGTGCTCTCAGGCCCTGCTGCTCTGCAGATGATTTGCAGGTGTCTTGTTACTTTAATGCACACAGGGAAGCTGTGGCTGCATGAGATGCAGGTACAGCCATCCTAGCTCACTTAAAAAATAAGAAAAGGCAGAGCAGATTCCCCTTCCCACACTCAGTGCTTACCCACTACAGCGGGCGATATTCCCTGCAGGGAGAGGAAAATCTGTCGTTCTTTTTGCTTTCCGTCAGCAGGAAAAGCTCCAGATTTCACTGGAGGTGCTCCGAGCAATGGGTAAACAGTGCTAATGTCACTGCATCATTGTCACTGCCCTCATAGTTTATGGTCTGTGTAGTTTATGGGCTGGCTTTTAGGCTCTTGCATCTCCTTGTGGACCTCCCTGGAGCAGCCTGGTCGCTGTGGGGTGCTATCTCCCATCTCTCTCTAGCACAGAAATTTCTGCCTAAATGACCCTGCATGTGATGTAATCTTAATCTAAACCATCTTCAACCCAAATTTATTTCTTGATTGAGCAGGAGAGAGCACAAACTGCAGGTCAGTGGCAGCTGTATGGCATGGTCCTGTGCTGAGCTGCCCATGCTGGGTGGGCAAGAGGACTCTTGGTCACATTGAAGCCATCCTCTTCTGGTGCTGCTCATACTTATTCGCCCAGGTCCTCAGCTCCGCAGAGCGGCTAAAGCAGCAGGTAAATCACTTATAGCAGAGCCTTGCCAACCCCTCTGTGCTCCCTCTGTTCAACTGCCTGGGGGTATCTGAGGGCTTGGAAGTAGCCCACCGTGTAATAGAGTTTAGGGGAGTGCAGCAACACTTGCAACACATCCAAGCTGTGTTACACTTTGCACACCTGAGGGAGGACAAAGTTCAGTAACCACAGTGCAGAACTGAGCCCTTGCCCAAGCCAGGTCACATTTGGAGCAAGGAGGATGGGGTGTGACAGGCCGACCTTGTGAGGAGTGACAGATAATGGCAAATATCCTTGAAGAAGCAATAACAACAGGGTTCATCAGCCTCATGTGAGTTATGAGAGACAGTGTGTGCATTTCCTTGTGTGTTTTTTGGGAACAATATCATTATTAATGATCCAAAGTTTCATAACATTCATCTTTTCTAAAATCCCTTTCACTACCTTAAAGGAATTCATTGTTACAAAGTGCCTATCACCTGGGCCATGATTTTCTCCCCCTGCAAGGAGCTGCACACAGAGGAGCAGTGGTCCTGGTCCTGCTGATAGATGTGAGGAGACCTCATCTGGAGAGGACTTGGGTCCTTCTCCTTTCCTGCTCATTCAGCAGTGGTGCAGCCAAAGGCATCCTCTGGGGGTTGGCTGCAGGCAAATATTGGTGGGAATGAAGTTCTCAAAAGGATTTAGAAAACTTATGCCAGGTTCGGAGCCTGCAAAGTCAAGATATGGAGTTGATATAGAAGGAAGCTGTTGTTGTGTGGCTGGTTTGCCATTGTAATGCAAACACGTGTAAGTCTCAAACAGCACAGTCGAGTGAAGCTGTAAAAAAGGAACAGTGAGAGCGCCTTTCACTAACTGAAGTAAAATAAAACTGGCAGTAATTCTAAGGATCTTCTCAGTATGCACTTCTATTTTCCACCTGTTTAATTAGGATAGCATGTGTTCTTGCTCTTAAAAAAGAAAGCTTGGACTACAGCAAGCTTGAAGAAACAGCTTTCTGTCACATCTGAGATGTCTAAATAAAAAAGGCCTTGTTGGTAGTGGAAATGTATCCTATTAAAGTGGTCTTTTTACATTTTCTTCTATCAAGGATTCATACAAGCGCAAGCCAGCCCTAATATGAGCACATTTAAATCCTCCACCGTGTTCCCCGGAGCATCTCAAACCGTGCAGCTAAGCGTAAGAGATGTTTCATTCCCCAGGTCTATCCAGCTCGGACCTTCTCCAAGGTAGTCAAAACCTCATTAATTTCATTGGTAATTACTAAGTATAGGTAAGATTTCAGGTGAACGCCTACCTAACTCCAAGGAGTGCTTGTCCACCCTGTCCCTTCAATGAGGTGACATCAAAGCTAAGGCAAAGGCTTGCAGGAGTGACCAAGTGGGATCAGACTAGGAACAAATCAGTAAGGATTCATGTTGGAGCTGGGCATTGTTCTTGTATATTTATCCTCTTAGAAAATTATGTTTTATGAAAACTAAGCTTTCACCAGAATTGGGTTGGATTTTGCCCATTATATTCTGAATGCAAAGTCAAACATACAAATAAGGCTGAAATGTTCCATTTTAAAATGACAAGAACTTCACATTTTCACTTTTCCTTTCAAAATAATTTTTGCTATGAAAATTATTACTTGATGTAATAAATTACAATAAGAATATAAAAGAAGCCTGTCAAAATGACAATGGAGTGTTTCAAGCAACTTTTAAAAACTTTTTAATCATCTTGTTTTCTGCTGAATTTCTAGATATGACATTTCACTACACACTGGAGTGAAAATTGAGTTTGAAATTACAGAATTTCCAAGGAAACGGACATTTCAGTTTCCACGTAGGTGTAGTCTTAATGCACTAAACATTTCAAATCCCAAACTTTGATTGGGTAGTGCCCAGTATTCAAAAACAATTTTTGATATCCATAAAATATAATGGATGGAGTATAAGATAGAGATGTTTTGTCAGTGTTGCTTTTAAAACTTTGGAAACTTTATGCATTAAAAGACATGCAATTTGGTGGCAGCAATGATTCAAGTCTCTAACAGAACGCCTCGCCAACACTCCTCATCTGAGATTGTCGGTTCCCCTTCCCTCTCTCCCTGCAGATCCGGGAGTGAAAGTCAGTTTAAATAAAAGTGAACTTTTGGTTCAAAGCATTTAAGCTCAGATAAGCTTTAAATTCTTGACTTCATCTGTTAAAGGCAGGTGCACTAGTACAATGTGTTAAAAAAGGCCAAGGGAGTGGCTTCTATTCAAGACTGGTTTCCAGTAATACCCAGTTGGAAACAGGGCAATGGCAAGCTCGGCCGGCCAGAGCGGTGCAGGGCACAGCACTGCTCTTCCTGATGTCCTTAGGGCACTTGGCAGTGATCCCCAAAACCTCTGAGCTCTGATGTACCCCAGGGGAAACATTTCCCAAATTGAAGATAGAGGTGGGCAGGGAGTCAAAGCCTGGCTGGTTTCTGTCCTTTCTTTCCTTTTGCCCTTTTTTCCCTCTTGCCATACGTTTCCAAACAGGGTTTTCTCTGGGGTCTTGCCTATAAAGACCATATTTTAATTTGTGTGTTTCTCCTTCACTATAATTTCTCTTTATATTAATAAGATGGTTTCTTCCCTACATGTGCGAAAATGTGTAAATACACGGAAATTATATCCACTTAAAATACTTCAGTGGAAAAGGTCTGTAAATGTTTCTAAATGTTGCACAATTTGTTTTCACTGCTCTAGGAACAGTTTGTGAGGGGCTCAGAGCCGGATGAGTAGGAGATTTCTTCTCCACAGACAAATTGCAGATGTAAGGTTAGGAAGAACCCCTTGTGCTCAGGACATCATGTGGTGAGCTTTTCTGGATGATCTTCCTTGCTTTAAACTGAAATACTGAAACTGCATTGTTGAGGTGTGTGCTCTTAAAAAATGAGTGGGTATTCTACAAACAGAAAAAAAAAAACCAAAAACCCCTTACTCATCAAAAGGGCTTGGGAGTACTCTCTGGGAAGGAGCACGTTTGTAGCCAGTAGCTGGGAGGGAGGAAAATTGAGTTTGAAATGTGTTGTCAGTGTAGCTTTCTGGTCTTGTGTGAGGTGTGGATTTTCTTTTTGAGAATTAAAATCTAGTACTAACACTTAAGGATTGTCTAGGAACAACATGGGAAAATATGTAGAATATAAGGGTTTTTTAAAATCTTCTTTTAAACCTTTTAAGTGTTTACAAGTTTTGGTCCAAATTGTAACACTTGAGACCTTCTTGTACAATCCCCACTGTCCCTATCACAGCCTTTACCCATCGCTTGGGAGCTGTGGAGCAACCCCACATACAAGGAGAAAAGAGGATTTTTTTTGTTGCTGTTTATGCTCTCCCTGAGGTGGCTGTTGTGAGAACACCCGAGTTTCGGTGCTCTCCTGGGATCCAGCTCTAGGCCACATGGCTTTGAAAGGGAAGATGAACCTCAGCCACCTGCAGATTTCGTCTGCCTTCACAGTAGAGGAGGAATGAAAAAAATCATAGAATGGTTTTGGTTGGAAAAGAGCTTTAAGGTCATCAAGTAAATGTCCTGCTAGCACTTGGGAACATCGTGTCTGACTGACATCACCCATATTACCGTGGGTGCCCACAGCTCAGTCATGAGCGCACTGGCCAAGCTGGCTCCCCAAACAGTTGGTATTAGCTGGAGCTCCCTTTAAATGTAGGTCTCAAGTGTCCTAATTTTCCCTGAATCTGGTCCTAAGCTCACTCCTGAAAATCAGCATCTAGACTTAAGGGTGAATTTCACCTTGAGACTGGCTTTGAGGCCACTTGGGAAGGGATCCCCTGCAGAACCTGTAGTGACCACTGGACTTCCCACAGATGCTTTTAAGGGTTCCCAAGCGTGTGGTGGCTCTACCCTCAGGCACTGGCTTGCATCTGGAGTTGGTGTGACGTATTTTATCTTTTTTTCCTTGAGTTTTTAAAACCAGTAGTTGGAGGTTTGGGAATTACCTGAAATTGCTTGAAGTAAGAATGCGCATGTGAATTGAATTTTACACACCTTAATTGTTATGTTGGTAGCTGAACTGACAGGTGGATAACAGCAGCCTAGATTTACTAGGTTTGATATAATAGAAGTATTTCTGGATGTTTCCCAGAGAAAATGTGTTGGCAAGTGAGTCGTATAAAATCCCAGTTTCAGCCATATATTAAGAAAGTGAGCTCTGGCTCAAGAAATAGTCTTGGAGTCTCTCAGAGGACTGCGAATTTAACAGGAATTTGTGACAATTGGCATTGTCTGTGTGCAAGTGTCTATGGGAAGAGGAGGTAACTCTCTTTGGGATCTCACTAAATTCTTGGGCACAAATTATTATATTGTACTAATGAGTTCCCAGATCAAAAGTACTTCATCTGAGTTTCAGTGGTGCTTGACATAAAAAGGTTATTTGAATTTATATTGATGCCTCCTTATTCTGGTAGCAGTACAGCACAGTATTTTGTAAGATCTTTTTTTCTTTTCCCATACTATTCATTAGTGAACGAAACTCAGTTTTTTCCATTGCTAATTTCTTATCTAAAGATGGAATAGTCCAAGCAGTCTCTTTCATATGGAAATCTTCCAAGTCTTTTGCATTTCTTCTTGCACTATTTGAACTTGATTTATGTTTTCCAAATGAGGCGAACAGAACTGGATTGAACTCACTGTTTAAGATGAGGAGGTATCATCGCTAATGTAATATATGGCACTATAATATTTTCATCATTACATAAAACTTATATTTAAATATCCTTGTGCCTTACTGCTTTTCTGGTCATAACGTTTTGCTGAGCAGCGGGTTCTTAATGAGCTCTTTACAGTGACACCAGGGCCTTTCATTTGATTTACAATGCATGAAGACCAGGAATAGTTCAAACTCCTTCTTCTCATATGCATTGCATTACATTGACTTTAATCTGCCATTCTATTGCCCAGCTGATCTTTTCTTCTGTCCTTCAAAAGTTCTTCAAAATCCTCTCATATCTGGGACTATCCAAAATTCTCACATCTAAATAATTTTCTGTAAGCCATAATTCTCTGACATCCACTGTTCACTGTGTTTCATAGCTTATCACTAAATATATGCAATAATCCTGCCTCTTGCACAAATTGTTAGGATATAGAGCTGCTAGTCTCTTTCCATGCTGAAAGTTTGCCTTTTTTTCCTACATTTTGTTTTTTATCTCTTGACTAATTTCTCATCCATGAGAAAACTTCGCTGCAGAGCTATTTAACCACAGAACTTCGACACCACTATATCACTTTTATCTGAGCAGCTTTGAGCCTCCATCTCCTCACCAGTGGCCTCTAGAATAAAACAGTATAGCAAAAATGTCCATGTGGAGTTGTGGACCCATGCAGACACATCCCTGTAAGGAGGACTCAGCATGTTGTTGCCGCATGCTGTGTTCTTCAGGATTCCTCCAGCAGCTTGCAATGTATTTGTTTTGCTAGCGTGAAGCTAGCGTGCTAGGCTTTTGGAAATCTCTGAGATAAAGTGAGCAAACAAGAGCATAAGCAGTGCCTCTGCCAGCTGGCTCTTGGATGCTCCCTCCTCCTCCTCTGATCTGACCATCACCACTTCGAGCTGGGACTTGCCCGCAAACAATAACCAAGCACAGCGCAAGCAGTGTGCTCACAGCTCTGTTTGGTCAAGGCTAAACTCTCCGTATCTTTGGGGTGACTCCAGGGGTGGAGTTGAAAGGCTCGTCTGTACACCCCTCATCCACTTGTTCCCTGTTTGTTTTCTGGAGATGATGTCTTGACTGCAGGGCAGCTTCAAAAGCAATAGCAGTGACACACGTGGCTCAGGGTAAGAGCATTTTGTCCCTAGGAACCCAGCACCTGGTAAGAGTCAGGGTGTTAGCACAGCACCTTAACCACAAGGCAACACATGATTGATGGGAGATCGAGTATATGGGTGTGGGCTTAGAGTCAGGAATGAGACACAGCAGGGCTGGAAGAAAAGGGTTTGGTGGAGGTCAGACCTGGAGTTAGGAGAGGATGCACACATACAGCTGATCTCCCAGTGACCCCAGACAAGAATATGGTGGGAAACCCTGTCATCTCACAGTAGGGTCTGTGGGGGACATGTGAAAGGACAGGAGCAGAATGCAGTGAGAATGGAGAAGCTTCAAATGAGCAAGAACGGCAGGAAAAGGGAACACAGAGGCATCATCGTTACAAAGTCTCACGATGCCAAGCCAAGGTGAACAAAGGAGCCTCTGTCGAAATCTACCTCCGTAGGAGGATGGCAGAGTTCACAGCTGCTGTGACCAGACCCAGAGTTAAATGCGGTTGAGTGGATCCCCACCTGCAGGAACCTCAGTCCACATCATGTCTGCTCCTACCCTGCAGAATAGTCTGGTGTCCAGGATGCTTATTTTTTTCCTTCTTGTTAATATCAGACTTAGAGGATTTTCTTACCCAAAAACCCCCACTGTTTAAACTGAAAAGCAAGAACGTAGTCTGAATGAATCTCTTCCTAAGATGTGTGGATTGCTATCAGAGGACCAGCACAGCAGAAGGCTTCCAGTTTAGGTAACATGAAAGATTTTAGCTTGCCTTAGTCTGAATAATTGAACTGACATTATTAGATCAGTTTTTTGATGGTCTAATTGAATTATGTGAATTTCTAAAAGCTTTTCCTAGTACGGCTGATTAATTTTATGTTTGTATTGAGCCAAGCAGATGAGAGTGCAGACAAAGACAATGTTGCATACTTTCTCTGTCATTTCTGTAATGAATCTAATCACAAGAGGTCAGCAAGGATTTTTACACCAATTATCAAAGGTTCATCTCAGTCTCTCCTCTACTGGCAACTTGCTCAGAATCTTGTCCCAGTAGGGTTCTATGTAATTTTCCAGTTGATACGGGATGCCCCAGCCGGAGCAGCTAACAGGGAAGCTGCCTTTGGCCTTTATGGGACCTGAGCTGGTTTCTGTTATCCTGAGGGGTGAGCTCCTAAGCTCATGGATGTTGTGAGCTGAACATCAGTCCTACGAGGGCAGAGCCCTTTTCACTCACTTTCTTGACCTTTTACTGATCTTGAGCATGGGATGCAATTGGGGCCAGAGCAAGGCCGGCAGGCAGAAGGCGGATGTGAAAAACGAGCTTATTCCACCAGCAAAAGTGTCTTGGTCTGCTGAAAGGACAAGGTGTCAGGTTCAGCTGCCTCCACCTGAACTTCGTCCCCAGACAGAACAGAAAGTGTCAAAACGGAAGTTTGTTTAGCCTGGAGTATCATCGCATGGAGAGGAAGGCTTGGGAAATCCTGCGGTAACCCGTGTTTGTGCTTGGATGAACTTGCTGTTGTCAATCACTTTTGAAAGCAGATTTACAGCCAAGAGAACCTGGCACATGTGAGAGCACGCTCCGAGGTTTCTCTTCCACCTCATACATTGCCCTTCCAACGTGACAGGCAGTGTCCATCTTGGCCACCCAAATCGTTGTGGTAGATGCTGCAGGCCATATGGAGCTACAGTAGTGGGAAAAGAGCAGCTGTTGCCTCTCCTGTTGTTCCTATTGCTTGGGACTGCACACAAGCCTGTGTTCGTCTGCCCCGTTCTTGTCGTAGCTGTGCATTTGACTGCTACAGACTAAGCCAAACTGCAGCCTGGCCAGAATGCAAAAACTGCTATAATCAAAGAAAGCATTTGGGAAATTTCACTGCCACTGGTCCTTTCCCTTCTCATGTGCTCTCAGTTGTGGCATCCTGCAGTCTGGCATCTGGAGCCAGCCAAGACACGGGTCAGGCCTGCAAAAATCATGAAAACATTCGATACGTCCCTCAAAAACACAATGGTGCTCTTCTGCACCTACAAAGAGCTGTGCTGTCTTTGAAGCAAGAGGTTCAGCTGGAATTTTGAAATGCCTCTACCTCTTATTTATACTAACAATACGATCAAGACAGGATGCATTTCCTAATGTGTTCCTACAACGCAGAGCCAAGAAGTTTTCTTTCTAGGAACAAAGTTAGTATTTGAAACACTTAATTTAGTGCAAAAAGTCCAGATGGGTTTTGACAACAGCCTTGATAGCTGTTGCAGTTTGTCATGGTAATAATCTCAAGACGAGAAGTTGATACTGGATCAGTGTGGAGTTTAACAGCGTAACAAATGACAAAACCATCTTCATAAAATGACACCCTGAGGTAGATGTAGTCATTTTCTTTCAGAAAAGAAACAAAAAAAAGCCTGGACAGGAAAGATGAACCTTTTCAGCCTGTGTAAAAAAAAATCACAAAATTTGCATTCAATTTCTGTTACAATTATACCGTGGTATCCCACTAGTAAAGACATGTCATTTCCAAGCACTCCATAATGAATAGCAACTTGATGGTAAGAAGCCAGCATGATTCTTGAGACTTGAAGATCAACACTCTGAATAAATAAAAGCAGATAAATTTATGTTCTCTGAAAATAGTATCTTCCTTGTTTCACAGCCGCTTGCTGTCATGTGTGCAGAGGACACTCTATCTTTACAAGCCAGTTCAGGTTTTTGCAGATTAACTGTTCCAGAGGCTCAGATGATTGAAAAGGCATCTCTGTGTACCTAAAGGAATGGTCTTGATGCGACCTCCCATCCCAGGGGCCAGGGGAACATGGCAAACCTCTTTGTTCCGATCTAGAACAGGACATGGGTGTAAATGGAGCAGGTTGTGTCTTTTAGTTTTATCTTCTGACAGTCCTTGGTCTGAACTGGAGTGCCAGCATGCCCAGAGTTTTATAAACATGGTCCCAGTCCGCTGATGAGCAGACATGCTCCTAACTCCTTTCGATGATGATCAATCACTGCCTGTGTTCCTGTACTTTCTCATCCCTCAGTATCCCTCCTGACTGGCTTTTATTCACCATTTCACCAAGACTAAGCTTTACAAAACCTTTTCCATGTCGAGCCTGTCGCGTGTTTATCCTCCTGTACACCCTGCTGCTCCTGACACTGATGTTCAGGCTCTTTCTTTAACGTCCAGCTCTCCATACCTACTTGTCTCCCTCCTCTCCCATTCCCTTACACATCTCTGCTCCCCCAGGGATGCTGCAGCTCTTTCTTGCTCCTGGGCTCTGCCTTTCATCTCTTCCTTTTCTTTCCAGACCCACTCTTCTGCCCATGTTGTCAGGAACATTGCAGCAAACAGCCGGTCACCTCCGGCCACAGCAGTGATTTGAAAGTTGCCACTGCATGCAGCACCTTTCATCTCTCAAACACTTGTGTCCTTGGGAGAAAAAAAGGCTGAGAGCAGATTTTGGCACAAAGGGAACAGAGCAGCCCCTTTTCATTTGCTGACTTGTCTCTTACCTGGCCTTCCCCTGGGCTCTTTGAGCTTTCAGTTAGGGATGCAGTATGACAAAGGTGACAATGCGGGCAGTGTGCAGGCACGGTCCTGCCTCTGTCAGCACTTCCATCAGCGGAGGTCACCTCTGCTCTGGGCTCTTGAAGTCAGATGATGTTGGTTCCACACCCTTGCAAACACCTGCAATCAAGACAGCGGCCTCGGGTACTTGGACTTTGAGGCCACTGGTGGGCTAAGAGGAGGGTCTGCTAGACAGCACTGAGCCCTGTGTTCCAGGACATGGATGTTTAACCTCTTCACGCTGCCCTCCACAGCCTGGCTGGGCTGGAGCAGTTGGTCCAGTTGTTCCCATGCCAGGTCCCACAGCTTTGACCCTCTCTGCACATGGGGCAAGCCTGTTTCCCCTTGCCACAGTTACACAGTTGTGGTGGTGACCTAGCACAGCAGTCTCTGACCAGATACACGTAGGTGGTTATTGCATCTCCTCACCTTTTGGTTATTGCTTGAGTGTCTAGCAAGCATGGGGCTGCCTGTCCTGCTGAGACACCCCAGGGGACACAACCCTCCCTGGCTGAGGAAGCAGAGCCAGGCACATCTTGAGCCCCGTTCATCACTGACCGGCAATTTCTGAAAGGGCTGGATACCACAACCATCCATTAGTGCAGGGCTTTGGTCCCCTTCACAGTCACCAGGTGACACAAGGTTGTTGATGCCCAGCTTGCTGATAGATATAAGACTCTGTTTAGTGGAGCAGGTATCCTTCAGCCCAAAGGAATGGACTTTCCTTCCATGGTTGTTGTGTAGCCCAGAGCCTCGGATCCTGAAGGAGTCTTGCTCTTCTCTTAAATATTAACGACATTGTTCGGTTGAGCTGCCTCATTTCTGAGATCAAATACAGGGCACCACTCGGGCATTTTTTTGTCTTCATATGCCATCTGTTCTTTCATCATGTCCTTTGTAAAGAAGAGGCCCTTATATCCAGGAAAATCACTTGATAAATAAACATACTGTTTTCCTGTGATGCCTTTTATTGGGATGTTAACTGCTCTAACTGTGACAGATAAATAGGTTTAATTAGTGTTAAGACACTTCTTTTTAACATTTACAAGAGTCTAATTATTATTCCCCTTGCATAGACAGACTCAGAATTTAAAGCATAGCCTGGACTAACCTCCTGTGTGGCCCACACCGTCAGCAGTGTCCGATGAATAATGTACAACCACGTTGTCATATTGCACTTAAAGAAAACACCAAAACGTTGCTCTCACTTTCTGAGCCTCTGTCCACACAGGATCAATTGCATTCCTGTGGAAGCTGCATGGCTGGGAGTGAGAACTGTACTTTTTCCATCACTATGGAAAGATTTTACAGGTCTCAGGAGGAGTAGATTCAGCTGAAATAGGGCAGAGCACTGCATATGCTGATGCAGTGATGTCCACCTCGTCGTACAGGGACTGTCCCAGTGCGGCTCCAGTTCAGAGCTCAGCGGTGCTGCTGGGTTCTGTTGAAGCGGTGACTGAATTTATGTATTTATATATACATATCTA
This sequence comes from Mesitornis unicolor, assembly GCF_000695765.1. Taxonomy (NCBI): domain Eukaryota; kingdom Metazoa; phylum Chordata; class Aves; order Mesitornithiformes; family Mesitornithidae; genus Mesitornis; species Mesitornis unicolor. Next base: position 32,995 of record NW_010169835.1, read on the forward strand.
TTTATTTATAACATACTGTGGATCAACGAACTCTCACTTGGTTGTTTAGTTGTTACAGAGCTTGTTTTCTGGCCTCTCTGTGTGAACACAAAGCATTTGATGGCTATGTGAAAAGCACTGTCTGTTCTGGCTACCTGCATTCCCGACTAAAATGCATTCAAAACTACAAACCAGTTTAGAGACATGTTCATTAATAACAAACCGGAGACAATCAGTGTCACACTAAATCCAGTATTTTCTGCCTTTTATAATGAGCAGCAGCTAGTGGCTCTAGGAGATGGGACAGAAGCACCATCGTGGGTGACCGTAGGAGCTCCTGCTCTTTGAGAAGCTTCTTCCTAAGCCGTATTAATTAGTAATCAATCCTGTCCAGGAGATGGAACATCTCACCCCAGAGAAGTGTGAGGTTTCTGCTGATTGCCTCCCCGGCACCAGAAATGCTGATGGAGCTGAATGCAAACTCAAATTGCTTGTTTTGGAGCCAGGGGAGAGCACTGACATTTCTGTGGACAGCACTCAGCTTTCTCCCACACCAGGATGAATGCTGAGCACTGAGCAGGATGGATCCCTTCACTCGAGAACAGCACACGATCCTCTGTGCTTCTCTGCAAACGTGATGATATCTGTTAGGGAGCATCTGACAGGGAGACTGGGGCTGTGCTGCTGCTCCTCAGCAGCACCCGTAGGCGAGGTGTTAGGACTTGTTTCCTAAAAAAGCTTTGATCTTAGCCTTCACTAGATGAGGATGGATTGAAACCAAGACACAGAGGGGAAAGGAGAATAAGAAAGGTAAGCTAATGGTAAAAGAAGAAAATAAATATACTAAGAAAAAAAGTTGGAGGGGAGAAATGTAACCTAGAGAGGAGCTATCAAAGGTTCATCCCAAAGATGAAAAACCCACCATCATTTAAAATGTAGGGCAAGGAGCAACTTTCCTCCCTTGTCCCTGTTGCAAACCTGTGAATGGTGGCCAGGAGCTGCAGAAGCTTGGCCCAGAGTGGAAACAGTGCAGCAGGGAGCCAGGGGAGGGCACCAGATGCTACAAAGCAGCAGGCACTGCACCACCACATCCCAGGGCAGCAGGATGGTGAGTGCTGGAGGCAGCTCAGCACCTTCAGCCTGCTTTCCTCCCTGGGCCGCTGTGGGGTCTTTCATTGCTCGGGGCGGGACATTGCCCTTACAGTCTCCCTGGGTCCACATCCAGCTGTCCCAGTCGGGGAAGGTGAGCCACATTGCATGTGTCTGCGTAGGATGGAGGACGGGTGCCTGCTGTTATAAAAGCAATTTGAATGCAGGTTTATGCTCCAAGCAGAGAAGTAGGAGACAATTTTGTATTTGCAAAACATGCTCCTGCCTGGGCATGAGGTACCAGGGGGATGCAAACTGAGGAGTTCACATCTGCACACTCTGCAGAGATAGGACTCCAGAGATAACACTAGTCACATAGAAACAGGGCCACTGGTCCCTTGCAGCAGAGCAGGTGAGCTCGTTGGGGATCAGTTTGTATTTCTAGGCCCACCAATCCATCCCTCGATGTTGCTGGCAGCATATCCAAAGTGCAGCTCAGAAATCAGCGGTTCCACCCGGCTACACAGCAAAGCGAGCTGTCAGCTTCCCTGGCCCCTGGCTTGCGGGGACCATTACCTCTGGATTTGTTCCCTGAATATTAATCATACTGCTCCCTCCTGGGCACTCTGCCTAAAATAATAGCAATAAAACCCCCAACACAATCTCAAGACTAGCATTACCAAAAGGACTGGATTCCTGCACTGTCTGTAGCTAGTTGTGATATTTAAGGGCCAGATCCTATAAGATGCTGCATTGCCTGGCCGTGATCCAGTAGATAGATAAGCTGATGTTTTATCTCAAGCCAGTGAATCACCCCCACTAAAATCAATAGGACTAATCTTATTAATTGGGTAGATATAGTACCTACCTCTGCATTCTCATCACTGTCTTTCCACAATAAAAAGCTTGATTGAACCATTTTTAAGTACTATGTCAACCCCAAAAGTATAAGCAAAATTGGCTAATGTTCTTTTTTTAAAAAAATAATCTTTTTTCTACATATCAGGAGGCAGGAGGCACAAATTCCTGCAGAAGAGGAGCTCTCCTGCAGAGATAATCCTTGAAGACGATGGTGAATTCAGTCGCCTCCAGCAGTTTCTTGCCATGCTGTCAGGCTTAGAGGGTCCTCAGGGACTGCAGGAAAGGGGCTGTGCAGTGGGACAGAGCTGTGAGGTGCCAATGCCAAGAAAGGAAAGAAGGAAGGGAGAAAGAGGAGAAAGAGATCTCCCTGACAGCTCTATCCTTAAAAACAGTCACTTCTATGAAGATGGAGATATAAAGCATCCCCCTCATTTCTCCCTCCTCTATGGCTAAGCACAGATTTTCTTCCCTTCACATGGAGATTCAGATGCTTGGTATGATGGCAAGGGATAGCTCTGGACAGAGCAAAAACTTAATGTAAATCTTCCAGGGGTTAGAAATACACTTTGGAGGAAGCAAAGAGTCACTAGTTTTTGCAAGGAGTGGAAAGGCAGGGAAGGGATGTGATACTGTGTTACTGTAGGATGGCTACAATGGTTGTGTACACACACACACATGTTCAGTGGAGGGTCATGTCACTGGGCTGTTTGCCCCTGCGGTTGTTGTAGGCTTCATCCCAGTGTTCAGTCACAGAAACATGGACAGGCTTGGAGCTATGCAGCCCCTGAACAGTTGTTACAGCTCCTCTGCAGTGTGTTAGGTTCACATTGCAGGGGCTTCTGTGCTCTTACAGGTGAGCTCAGGACCCCCTCACCCCTCTGCATACTCCAGTTCATCTTTGTGCACCCAGACCACAGCCAGACCATGCGTTAAGGCATCACGGCTCAGTGGGGTGGCCTCGCCCTTGAAAGACCCACACACAGCCGGAAATAAAGGCACAAAGCAGATTTCTCTTTCCAGAACAAAGCAGCTTTTTATTAGATTGCAGTCTGCACATCCGTATGTCCAATCCCACCAGACACTTCTCAAGCCAGCTGCAAAGATAAACTGAACCAAGTCACTGTTCCTGGAGCACCCCAAATCCCCCAACAACACACACTGCTTCCACCACAATATCTGTATCCGGCTCCAGTCACCGCCGTTGACAACTGTTGCTTTTGACATTTTCTTCTTTGTGCTAGTCACATAAAGCACGTTGTGTGTCTTCTCCTCCCTGGGCTTCTCCTTGTCAAGCCTTCAAAGCCATCAGTATTTCTGACACTAGCACTTGTGCAACCATATTCCCACAGGTTTTTGCCAACAGCTCCCACTCAGCAAATTCTTACCTTTTGTCATTTCGCTTAGAGGGCTGCATGTCGGCCAGCTCTGCAGAGCTCAGCCCACCCTCAAGCTCCTTTGTTCCACTTTTCAGCAGCAGAAAAAAATGCCTTTCCACGTGTTTTGCCCATTTCTCCTCTCCCCAGTACCAGCCCTGCAGAGAGGAACAATCGTGGGACCATAAATACCCAGATATTATTGCCTTATTGTGACTTTTTTTGAAGCACAGAGTGGTTAAGTCTCCATCAGCCCTGTTGGTGTTGCTGAAATGTGAATCCCAGAATAGAGCCATATTGGGAAATCTACACCTCCCGCAGTGAAGGAGTAGTTTGGTGATGCAGGACAGGCATGCGGCCACACAGTGAAGGCAACCGGGGAACAAGAAGGAGACACCAAGAGAAGAAGAATGGTGAATTTCTGTTGGAGACTTGAGCAGTGACCAGGAGGTGAAAAGAAAAGAGGAATTGTGCCTCCTCCAGGAATTTCACAGCAAGGAACGCACCCTGTGCTCTGCTCACCTGGGCTTTTCTCCTGCAAGGAAACTCCGTGTTTCAGTGTCCCCCCTCTTCTGCCTCAAAGCCTGGTGAGACCCCTCTGAGGCACAGGGGGTGACAAAACCTCCCCTGTTCTCACAGGCAACGAGCCCACAATGAACATACTCTGATAAGCACCAGGAACAGCCATTTTCATGCTCTTGCAAAGGAGGGTGGGCTTGGGCAGCTGCCCCTGGCAAGGGTGGCTGCTCTGCTATGTCCATGGGCAATCTGGGGACAAACCAGAGCCACCAGCACAGCTTCTGGGGCAGCAAAACCTAACGGTCAGCAGCACATAGCCCAGTGTCATTTAGGAAATTAGCCCTCAAGGAAGGAAACCTCTGGGTGCAGTTAATGGCAATGGAAGAGGCTCTTTTTGTTGGACAGCTTTGGGTGAGCAAGGTAACCTTCTGTGCCTCAGTTTCCCTGAAACATCACTGCTGGCATCCAAAGGACTTCCCAGACCCCTGCACCGGCGATGGGTAGGCTCATTGCTCCTAACAGCCTGACCCCACACTGACAAGGGCTTTCACAAAATGTTGTTTCATTAAGGGACAGCACAGCACACAACACTTTTTCTGTCTTCTTCTTTGTCCCCTGATGAAAATAATCTCCCAGCTAAATTAAATTCACCCTCATGGTACTCCCAGCCCTGAGGGCAATTAAAGAAACATAATGAATCCTGCTTCTTTTCTTTTTTTTTTTGAAGCAATTAGCTTGAAGTGGATACAAAGGTGAACCTTGTAGCTTTTAAAAAATACGTGACTCATGGCTTTTGATGAGGAAAGCAATATTGCTTTATAAGCCTCTTTCACATGCAGTTGCACATGTGAAGAAGGGGTTGAGATAGAAGATGAGAACGTGGCATCTGGGGGAGCGCTATTCAGCCTTTCTGGTGAAGAGATTTGCAATGTTCATGTTTGCTGATCAATTTAAATCTTCTCACTGAAGACGTGCCAAGGGCTTGAAGTGCTATGGAGAGCAGAGGCCGAATATGATGAGGAGATGGTGCCTTGTTCTCCTTTCTCCTCCCTGCAGCTCTCTGGCTGGTCCTGCTCTGCAGGCCCAGTTACTCAGCGGTTACTGGAGATGAAAAGGCCTCATAGCTCATGAACTGGGTAGGTGCCTGGATGTGCTGGGTGCTGATTGCAGAAAGTTTGGGCTGTCTCTGCATTTGTATGGCATTGAACAGAGAGGGGCATCCTTGTGCATCTCAGTGGGGTCCGCAGTCCCCTCACCCTCCAGCCCATCTCTGCAGCCAAGCTGGGATCCTCAAGGCTCTGCTTTGGCTTGGCTGCTGAAGCAATCAGCTCCCTTTCCTTTGGTGTCTCAAGCTCCTTGCTCAGTATGAACATGAGAGGAGGCAAGGCAAGTACCAATTTTATGTTCAGCCACAGTTTGTTGATTTGTCAGACACAAGGAAAACAGCAGCTGTGTAATGCACATCTGCCTCCTCCCTTCCATCCGTGGGCAGTCAGCTGTGGTGGATGAGCCCGGTCCTGGCAAGACCTATAGAACAAGAGGAAATGGTCTCAAGTTGTGCCAGGGGAGGCTTAGATTGTATATTAGGAAGAATTTCTCCCCTGCAAGGGTTATCAGGCACTGGCAGGGGCTGCCCAGAGCAGTGGTGGAGTCACCATCCCTGGAGGGGATCAAAAGATGGGGAGATGAGGTGCTGAGGGCCATGGTTTAGTGGTGGACAGGTTATGGTTGGACTCGATGATCTGAAAGGTCTTTTCCAACCAAACGAGTCTGTGATTCCAAGACTTCCCATCCCAGGCTGGTGCTGGCAGCATCACATGCAGTGACTCAGGGCTCTTGCTCCTACATGACGCCAGCCTTGCACAAGGAGAGGCTTTTCCAGCACAGCTGCATCTGACCCAAGCTTGGAAGCGTTTCCACACTGTGTAAGAAACAACCACAAGCCTGGGAAAAATATTTTTTGCAAATGCAGTTTTTTCCAAGGATAGGGAAACAGGCTTTGGATTGTGAATCTGCTGTGTCTAGACAAGCTCATGGGAAGAGACGCCAGGAGGAAGTAAAATACCCACAAATGAACAAAGCAGCTCTCTGCTCCTCAGTAAGGTCATATCCCGGGAGGTGCGAAGGCAGCGTATGGAAGAAAAGTATTTTGGATTCCAACTTTAACAGCTTGTTTCATCTATGAGGATAATTAGCAGAAACAAGACAAAAATATAGCTCCCTGGCTTTGCCCTGTGCTGAAAACTGGAGCCATCCCTGCAGATGCCTTCCGTGTGTTCCCTCTAATTGAGCTGGCAGTCATGGCTGGGCCGGCTCCAGCCCACAGCAGAGGGAGCAGCTTTGTTACGGCTCGGCTGCGTCCTGCCAGCGGGACACTGCACTATGTTGTCACAGCCAGGTGGGAAAGGGGACCTCACTTCTAACCGGTGTCTGCCACGCTAACGAAATGAAGCCCTCATAGCATGGAGAACCCAAGAAGGCAAAGCAGCCAAAACCATTGTGTTTGGGACAAGTCCTGCTTTGAGGGTCACAGCTGAGATCTCTTTCTGCAGAGACACCTTTGCAATGTGCTGCCGTCAGCAGCAGCATCACCATTTCTCATGGCCAAAGACCCTCTGCAGTAACCCCAGGAAATCATCTCCAGGTTCACCACCCCCCGTCCTGTGGCTCTCCAGCTTTGGAGGACTGCTAAAGGAGAAGCCATTCAGCACAGCAACCACATCTGCCTCTCACTGAGCTTGTTGTCACCTTGCCTACCATCTTCCTGCTGCTGGCACTGATGGCTAAGCCAAGCAACGGTGGTGTGTGGCCTAAAAGCTACAGTAAACCATGGGTGAGTGACTTTATCTGGGAGGGAGTCCAAGCAAACCCTGGTCAGACAAGCTGCAGGTAGAAAAAAATAATGGAAAACTCCTTGTGAATACCTATGTAGCAAGGTACGTTGAGGCACTGGGCCATGTCCAGAGAAGGGTGACGAAGCTGGTGAGGGGTCTGGAGCACAAGAATGATGGGGGCCAGCTGAGGGAACTGAGGGGGTTCAGTCTGCAGAAGAGGAGGCTGAGGGGAATCTTTATCGCTGTCTATAGCTCCCTGAAAGGAGGAGGTAGTGAGAAGGAGGGTGGTCTCTTCTCCCATGGAAAAAGAGATGGGATGAGAGGAAATGGCCTCAAGTTGTGCCAGAGGAGAGTTAGATTTGGTATGAGGGAAAATTTATTCCCTGAAAGAGTTATCAGGCACTGGAAGGGGCTGCCCAGGGCAGTGGTGGAGTTACCATCCCTGGAGGGTTTCAAAAGACGGGGAGATGAGGTGCTGAGAGCCATGGTTTAGTGGTGGACAGGTTATGGCTGGACTCAGTGATCTTAAAAGTCTTTTCCAACATAATGAGTCTGCGATCTATGAATGGAAAAGCAAGGAGCTGGCTGTGTCAACACAGCTGTGCCTCTGCAGATGGCAGCTGGGGACAGAGGTCCTGCCGCTGAGCTGTGCTGGGTGGAAAAGTGGTTTCTTGGTCCAAGCACAGCTGAGCAGGGAGCAGCTGCTGCCCTGGGCCTTGCAGAGGCTCCCAGGGATGAGCTTTCTCCCTGCGCCATGCACGGCTGACCAGCACAGCTCAGATGTTTGCAGTGATGAAAATGAACAAACACATTCACGGAGCAAATGAGAGTAACAGCTAAATCGGAGACAGTTGCTACCTGGTCACAAGCAATCTGCCAACTGTATGAGCTTCAACAAGGCCAAGTGTCGGGTCCTGCACCTCGATTGCAAAAACCCCATGCAACGCTACAGGCTTGGAGATGAGTGGCTGGAGCTGCCAGGCAGAAAAGGACCTGGGGGTGTTGGTGGACAGCAGGATGACCATGAGCCAGCAATGTTCCCTTGCAGCCAAGAAGGCAAATGGCATCCTGGGGTGTATCAGGAGGGGGTTGGTTAGTAGGTAGAGAGAGGTTCTCCTTCCCCTCTACTCTGCCCTGGTGAGACCACATCTGGAATATTGTGTTCAGTTCTGGGCCCCTCAGTTCAAGAAGGACAGGGAGTTGCTTGAAAGAGTCCAGCGCAGAGCCACAAAGATGATGGAGGGAGTGGAGCATCTCCCTTGTGAGGAGCGGCTGAGGGAGCTGGGTCTCTTTATTGTGAAGGAGACTGAGAGGTGACCTCACTCATGTTTATAAATTTATAAAGGGTGAGTCTCAGGAGAAAGGAGCCAGGCTCTGCTCAGTGACAGCCAATGACAGGACAAGGGGCAACGGGAGCAAGCTGGAACATAGCAGGTTCAACCTGAACATGAGGAAAAGCTTTTTTGCTGTAAGGGTGACAGAGCACTGGCCCAGGCTGCCCAGAGAGGTTGTGGAGTCTCCTTTTCTGCAGACATTCAAAACCCGCCTGGACGTGTTCCTGTGTGACCTGGTCTGGGTGATCCTGCTCTGGCAGGGGGGTTGGACTGGACTTCAAGGTCCCTTCCAACTCCTAAGATTCTGTGATTCTTTGATCTGCCAGCTGAGGAGGTGACATCCAACCCGCTGGAGAAGCTGTTATTCTCCTAGCATCCAGGCTCGGGTGAAGCCCACAGCCCAGTCAGGCACCGGTGGCGTGGAGCAGGGTGGCGAGGGCACGCAGGCTGCGGGAGGGGCGGGGTGTTCAGGGCGGGTCAGCAAGGTGGAGGCCAGCAGAGCCGGGCTCTGTCTGCTCAGGGAGGTGAACACAGATCTCCTCACTTGGGAGACCAGTTGGGAACCTGTGTCCCCAACTCCACCAGTGTCAGTGGAAGAACATCGCAGTCTCCAGCCCTGTGTGCATCCCTGCATTCCAAGCTGGGGCTCCTACCTGCAGCAGACTGTCTCATAGCCATAGCCAGAGCTTGACCTTTCCAGCAGCAATTAGCTGGGAGAGGAGCGGTGCAGCTAATGAGCACATGAAGGGGTTTATCTCACCCAGCAGGCATGGATGCTGACTATAAAATTCTTGGCAAAGGCAGCAGCTCAGTATTGATCTGGGGAAGGCCAGGTGGTTCGTCGCATAAAAAAAATCACACAAGGAAATGTTCATTGCTCCCATCTGGCTCCTGCTGCTGCTGCTGAGGTCCCAGTGTCTGTGAGGCTGACACCTCTGCGTGCCCAGTGTGGCCAAGAGCCCTCGCCATGCAATAGGTGACATTTGTTGCATCCAAGGTTGTCGACAGCGAGAGACTGAGGGGGGGTGTCTCTGCTCTGCCCCCACAGAGTTGAATGGGAGGGTGCTGGGCTGTGGTGCCATCTACATATAATGTAGATACTTTTCTATATTATGTATAATATATTATATATGTATTGTATATGTATCATATCATATTATATTGTATCATATATCCTGATTTCCGTACGTTCCAGTGGAAATGCTGAAGAACAGGGAAGATAACACTATCACAGAGACCTTCAGAGATATGTTGGATACACCAAGATCAAAGTGAAGGTCTGTTTATTTTTCTGATACGGAGTTTACAGGAATGAGGCATTGGGAAATGCCCTCCGTATCTGCCCTGTTTAGCTGGTTTTCTCTCAAATAAACTGGCCTCTGCAGTGTCTGGAGCGCCTGACCTTTGCAAAGATGTGGTATGGAGGAAAAAAAGGATCTCAGCATAACAGGAGGGAGTCCCAGCTGGGAATGGGGCTGTGAGGGCACTGGCATGGCAGCACTGTACGGGGAACTGGGAAGCTGCCCCTGATCCAGCCCCCCATGCTGGGGAGATGTGAACTGGTTATTTTCCTGATTCCACCTACTTGTAACCAGGCGTGGTGAGTGCCACTCAAACCTTTGTACATGGGATTAGGAGTGGATAATTAGCCCCGAGCAATTCTGCTGTCTGTACCTGCAGCAGCCTGGAATAAAATTCTGAGTCAGACAAAACCAGCATTTAGAAAATGTCCCAGGCCCGGGCAGGATAGTCAGCGACTGGTAACGAGTATTTATCTTGCCACATCGGTGATGTCTGCTGTATAACGTCCCCGCTGCCTGGTGTGGGCTTTGCAGGGAAAGGACATCCTGTAAATCTCACCACCGCGTTGCTCCAGTGGGAGATATTGTCCTTCTCACTTCACAGGCTGGGGAGATGCTGCGAGCTGTAACCTGGCAGCTGGCAGAAATACAGCTCAGAGGCACCACTCCACCGCAGAGCACCTTCGCTGCGGTGCAGTGAATAGATGGCTTAGCCTGCCACGTAGCAATCCCCACTGCAACCGTCTTAAACAAACCTTTAATTTGTGATTCTCTCCAGGCTGATAATCCCCACACCAGCGCATCCAAAGGAAATGAGTCTTAGAGCATGGCAGGCTGTAATAACGTATCATAATATTTCTTCCCTTGGGAAAGCCTGCCAAGGACACCAGAGATGTCTTGTGAACAAGGATGAATGGAGCCCTGCAATCCACCTGTGAAGCAGAGCAGATTTCTTCCTATTTTGTACACAAGGAAAGCAGCTCAGAAAGGTTCCTGGGAGCTCAGGAACAACACGAAGTGGGGAATAAAACCCAGGAGTCCCAGCTCCCAATCTCCAGATTTAATTGCTAAATACAGCAGGCTCGTAATTTCACCGAGCTGCCATGGAGGATTTGTCCCCATGCATTCCACAGAAGATGGTGAGGCCATTAGCCAGAGCCACTACTGTGCAATAGTTTAAGCATCAAAAGAAAAAGGAGCAAGGTTTACAGGAGCGTGGCTTAATTCACATTTGCCTGTCAGCTTGGAGCATGCACATGTTCAGCTATCACAACTCAAGTAACTGATAACCACTCATTTATTAATCTCGGGTAACTCAATCTGCCCTCTCAGCCCTAAGTGCTGAGCAGAGCTGATGCCCTCAGGAGCTGGAGATCAATTTTAATTTTCAGAAGCATTATTCCCTGGCTCACTCCATAGTGCCAGTGCTCCTTATAATAACCATTGAGCAGATTTTCTGTCACATAAGGGATCCCAGCTCTCTCTCTAACAGCCCTGGCTGCCACATTCTCCAGTGCTGGAGAAAGTCTTTAATAACAATGCCTTGAGCCATGCAGGAGGGCACGTATACACCTGCTGCCTGCTCCATGAGGTCTCATTGCAGGGACCTCGGCAGATTCCCAGTACCCCCAGTTGCCCACCTGGACAGGGACCAGCCCTTCCAGTTCCTCCTCTCAGGGATCCACATTGAGAGTTAAGAGCCCTGAAAGGGAACGTGGCAGCAGTCCAGCGCTGCTGACCCAGGAGGCTCCGCTCCATTAGCCCCAAACATTGCTGACCGTGAACACTTTGATTCTGGCATGGCAGGTTCTGCTTCTCAATAAAAGCAAAAAGCAATTTATGAGAGCACAGTCAATAACATGAAACTCGCTTTATCACAGCTGGTTAAGAGCAGTTGGGAATTGTACCCTGTGGACTGGTGTGGAGTAACTATTTTGGGAAAGCTGCTGTGTGCTGAAGGCAGAGATGGTCCCTTCTGGCTGGAAGAAGGACCCCACCACAGGCAAATGTCCCACCCCACAGCCACAAAGCTGGAAATGAACTGTAAAGTGGATGTGATCATTGGAGCTGATCACATTTGCTGATCATTTCAGCATTTTCAGCCCACAACCTGCAACTTGCTCTCACCTAGAGAGAAAGGCTGTGAATGGGCGTACAATGGGAGAGAGCATTGGGGTGCACCAAAACATCAATCCCTAACTGCTGAGACAGGAGAGAGAAAAAGGAGAGGTGCACCAGTCAGCTGAAATGTTCTCACTTTTATTCAGACACCCCATGTTTACAAACCTGCAGCCCCCTCTGCCCCCCCAGCCTGATCCTGTCCTGCCACAGCCAGCCAAGCCCCAGGCCCTGCAAGGTCTTTGGTGTCCCAGGCCAGGGCCACGCCATCTGAGAGCTTTTTTGCCAGGTACAGCCGCATGTCTGATGTCCCCATGTCTGAGCCTGACTGCCTGGCGGTCTGAGGCATTTGCAGAGCTGCTCTTTCACAAGTCTTTAGGGATCCTCTGTTTCTCTGAGCTGCTTTGCAAGATCAGTGGAGAGTGAAATCTGCAGGCTAGAGCTGCTGAGAGCGGCTGAGGTGCCTCCTGGGGATCCTCTGGAGCAAGCTCTTCCTGGGCGTCCCAGCAGGGAGCTGCAGGCTGGAGCTGCTCCTGTGCCAGCCCCCTGCCAGGAGCGTCCTCTCTCTCTTCTCCGCCTCTTTGCTTTCCAGCCCATCCATTATCTGGATGTCTCTGAGTGGGCTGGGAAGTCTCCTGGGCAAAGGAAGCTCTGCTGCAGTCCTGTAGGCCTGGCTGCCTCCACCATTCTTGTGGCCAGTGGTCTTGGGACTCTGCTTGTGGTCCCTCAGGCCTCCCCCAGCATCTGGCATCCCAGGGTACCTGCAGCATCCCTGCTCCTCCTGCCCATAGGGATGCATCCCAGCAGCAGGACCTCGAGGGTGACCTAAGCCCAAGTGAAAAAAGAACCTCTTCACCAGTGACCTGTGGGCTCCGGCCTAGGGTGACAAAGCCATACGGAGTGGTGACCTTAGGGAGATGGGGCAGTGACTGCTGGGTCCCAGCAGCTCCTCCAAGCCATCCCTGCCACCTGCCCCTTCTTCTTGCCTGAGCTCCTGTGTTTCTCAGGGACATCCAGAGAAGGGATGGTAAACTGTGGGATGCGGTCAGGGGTCGCCACGTGCAGGAAGATGTCCCTGGAGATCTTGCCTTGGAGCGCATGGGGACGAAGCATCCCCTCCCACAGCGACATGGTGAGACCGACGGTGCTCTCCAAAGCGGTGCTGTGTATTTATGCTCAGCAGCCAGCCCTAATCGCTCTCCGCATGGTGACACGCTGTGATGATGGCTGCCAGGTCCCTCCACCTGCTCCCTCCGGACCAGCAGCAATCCATCACCTGCCTGGACACAGGGGAGAGAGGCAGAGGGACACAGACGAGGAGATGCCCATCCCCAGCCTCTGCTCATGTGCAGGGCCACTGGCACCGTCCGGCTGCTGTCACCCCTGAGACAGGATTGGAGGAACACCGAGGAGCTGGATGGGTGGTGGGAGCCAGGGCTCTGGTGGCCAGGGCAGGTTGGAGCCACGTGCCCAGAGTGGTGGCCAGGGCAGGATGCATCACTGTCTATGGACATCAGGTGAAACCGAGCGGAAGGGGCAGTTGGAGCTGAGAGCAGGAGGCAAACACTTCAGCTCTGTCTAGCAAAGCTCTCTGCCTCTGCCCACGCAATTACCTGGAGAAATCAGCAATTTCAACTGTTGGGGCCCCCAACTCCCTCCTCCCATCTCTGCTGTTGCTAGGGCTCTGTGCTGGCTTATTTATTGTGCCATCCCTCTGCTCCCATCCCCACTTTATGGATCAAAAAAATTTTCCTTTTCTTTTTCTAAGACAGCTGAAAAGAGCTCTTACCAGAAAGCTGGGCAAACTTCACTTCAAAAATAGTAACCAAGAAAGAGGATTGATAATAACTGCAGGTCTTCAAGCTGAGAAATACCAGACAATTCTGTAAGCCATGGGACTGGAGATGGGACTTGGGGGGGAACAGTCCCAGGCAGCCCCCAGGCATGAGGCCACGATAAGGGGAAGTCTTGTATGTCCTCGGGGTGGGAGCATGAAAACGCTCTCCTGTGGGTTTTGACAGAAACAAGGCCAGGCTCATTTTGGCACAAACTGGGATTGGGAGCCTGGACAAGCGCAGGAGAACATCTCCGAGCACCAGAAACACAAAGCATCGGGGCTCTTATCTGTCCTCCAGATGTGTGGCCACTGGCTGGGCTACAAGCAAGGTCTGTGCATGCCAGGCACAGGTCCCCATCTCTGCGGGATCTCCTCTGCCCTGTTCAGCTGGATCGGATCTCATCACCCTCTACTTTTTGGTAGGTATCCCAAATCAGAGCCTTGGCTTCACAAGCTACAACTCAAACCCACCCCATCCCTGTAAGAGACAGGCACCTGAAATGGAGAGAAAACAACCCTCTAATTGAGGGCCATCAGCCCTGAAGCAAGGTACCTCCCACCCAGGGAACTTCCATGGGAGGGCACTCATTAGCAGCTCATCAGTGTGATGAATTGCAGCTGGACCAGTAGCTATAAGTAGCTGGAGAATTGCAGACTGGGCTAAACTGGGTTTCTGTTCAGTCTGAACTCTTGGGATTCATGGAGCAGCAGCAACTAAGGCCATGCCCCAGCCCAGAGCAGGTAATAGACCCTTTAGGTGCCTGCTGGGCTATTTCTGTGGGGGCAATGTTAGAGCTCATGTGGAGGGTCCTGACCTTTCTGTCTCTCTCCAGGCAAGGATTGCTACCTATGATGAGCCCAGCTCCTTCTCCAGGAGGTTCCTGTGCCAGATACTTCAGCTGAGTCCTGTCAGGAACCTGGTAGGTGATGTTCCTGCTGCTGAAGGAGCTTGAGGCCAAAGGGATGGGGTGATAAAACCTTGAGACTGGCAGTTCCTCTGGTTTCTCTGCCAAATTTTCCCTCTTCTCTCAGCCCTTTTCCCTCTGCCCTGTGCTCAGTGTGTGCTTGTCCTCTGCCTTCCTTCTCAGCTTTTGCTCTCTGCCTGGTTTGGTCTTGTCTTGCTTCCCTTTGTTAGTAGTTGTTGTGGCATTCATCTGTCTTCTCTGGGCCAAGTGAGGTGGAAAGCCTTTGGGTATAAGGTACAATTGAATTGGTCCTGTTTAACCTGACTGAAGCTGGTCCCAATCTCAGCTCCACACTGGAACAGAGCAGAGTTTAAGTTTCACTGAGGACTCTAAATAGCTGGAAGTTCTCACATGGTCTGATGTAGCTCTTTTGTTTGCAGCTGAAGATCCTTCAGAAAGCATCAGCTTGGATTGGCTTTGTGGTCCCTGTGGAGACCAGTATCAGCAAAGTCTACCCCACGCAGTTTCCCACCAGGCCTGGAAGACTTGCCAAGAAGCGCCGGGGGAGACTCATGCGTCTGCTCCTCTCTATCATCCCCACCAGGGTTCAGAACATCCTGGGCTACCTGCCAGGAGAGTGGGGCCACAGCAACATGCCCAAGGGTAAGAGTGCATGAAGGCACAGCTTCAGACATCAAAACTGATTAGGTCTGGAGTTTCTGTGCTGGGTGGTAAGCTGGGACCGACACAGATGTGTATGTCTGTCCTGTATGTGTTGTGATTGTGCCTCCTGTAAATGCTTGCAGAGATCCGAGAAGCTCTGATCAACCCATCCAACAAAGCGAACAAGAGGAAGCGAGATGACGTGGCTCTGGAGGAGCTGGAGTCCTGGTTTGTGGTGCTGGAGAGGGACCTGCCAGAGGATGACTCTGAAGATACCACATACGAGGTATGATGTTCTGGCTGCTGAGCAGGTTTGTTCCTCAGGAGCTGAGCAATTTGAAGATTATTGTATTTACCCTCTGTGCTCCTGGTCGACCAGGAGAGTCATTGCCCAGGTCTGCAGGGAGCTGTGAAGAGATTTCCTTTACTGGACACCCTTTGAGGGCTACAGGCTGTCCAGAGAGTGCTTGACCATCACATTTTCAATGCCTGAGAGCTGTGGGTGCCCCACTTACCCCAACACTGGAGTTTCCCTTTGATTAATGTTCCTGTAAAGCAGCATCTATGACCCTTGGCTGTGGGTCCCAGCACCCCCAGGATGGGGTCTGGTTCCCCTGAGGTTGTCTCTTTCCTCCCCAGCCCTTGGATGTGAAAACAGACAGCGAGGAGTATGAGTCCCAGAATGATACTGAGGCAGAACTGGAGCTTGAAGAGCAGGATGGGGCCATTATGCTGAAGGAACCATTGGATCTCCAGGTGAGGAAACCTGCCCCATACTTGATCCTGGGTACATCTGCAAATACTGGGCTGGAAAAATGAGCTTCAGTCTTTGCTCCCCTGGTGTCTGGGGTTACTTTGGGCTACTCTGAATTTCATGAGATCACTTGTGGGTTTTGTGTTGTCCTTCCTCAGAGCTGCAATTTGACCATGCCTTGTCTCTGCAGGTGGAGGGCATGCAGGCCACCGGGGTTAGCAATACCCCAGACCTGCTGGGTGCCAGCACAGAAGTGAGACCAGAGCATCCAGCTGGGTCCAGTGGTGGGGAAGATGCTTCAGATGTTGACAGTGGTGATGCCCAGAAGCCACAAGCTGATGTGACCACTGGAGACGGCAGCGAGCAGGAGGCTGATGCAGACTGTGACAAGAGCAGCAGTTTGTCACAGTAGGGGGTAAGGACCTCTCTGTGCTGAGACATAATCCCACCCAACCCCCTTTAGAAAGGGTCGTAGGGGCTGTAGCTCTTCTCCCTGTGCAAAGAGGGGCTCCCCATATGTTGTTGAGATGCTAGATGTGCACAATGCCATGGGCATCTTCAGTCCTGAGTGACAGGACTGCCAAATACCAGTTGAGCATCTTGTGCTGATACCCAGGGCAGCCACCTCTGAACCAGAACCATGACCAGCAGGTCACTGGCCATGACTCACTAGCCCAGATATCTTGCACCTTAAAATAGGGAAGATTTGTGGGACAGTCTTCATCACTAGCAATTTTGCATGAGGTCCTTCTCTTCTCCAGACCCATCTATGCCCACAGCACCGGTAGGTACCATCCCAGCTCTTCTGAAGCTGGTGCTCAGCTGCCTGGCTTGCCAGAACATGGAGGGTAAGGAGAGGTGCAGAGGGGTTGCTTTGTAATCAGCAGCTCACCCCCACCTCAGTGCCAATGCTGGCTGGCTGTGTTATGGGAAAATCTCTTGTACCTTCTAGGACAAGCTGGAGCCCTGACCCATGGACCTGGACCTCTGCTGTGGTTGCAAAGTTCTGGTTCTCTGGGGCAGCCATGCCCTTGAGTAAGCTGTCCAGCTAAATGCTATGTTGATGGTTTTTTGAACTTTATAATAAAGTTACCCTATTTTTTTCACATGAACTGGGATGCAATTGGCTTTCGGTGCCTGGAGTTGGCAGGCTCCACGTGTGTACCATACGACTGCTTCTGGGGAGCCCAAGGTATGGGGACACCTCCCCATCTGTGGAGAGGCTCCTTGGAGGGTGATGACTTTAGGGATGCTGAAATGTGTGATGAGATAGAGGGAGGCAGGGTTTCCATGTGGAAACCTGAGCATGGCCACACTGGTCCCCAGATGTCCCTGGGACCATGGAGGTGCAGGATGGGTGCCTCAGGAGGACCTCCCTCCCCACATATGATCTCTCCAGAAATACAGGAGGCAGGGATAAACCAACCAAATTCACATGGAGTTCATTTTGCTCAGGGAGAACTACTTTCTAGCTGCTTTATACCTGGGGATTTTTGCATGGACCCCTCTCCTTTCCCATGGATCCGACAGAGGACCTTGGTTAGTGCAGGAGTTGAGCAAAGGGTGACTTGGGGTCAGGAAAAGCATATTTGGGTTGAAAAGTACCTGAATGCAACCCAGAGTTCTGGAGTAACTTGAGAGTGGCCAACACTTGATCTGGTGTTTGGTATTTGAAGCTGCAAAGAGCAGTAACTCCTCCAGATGGGAGTGTAAAAATGGGAACAGCTCGGGGTGTTTGGCTCCCTTGCTCAGAGCCTGCCTTGGGGCTGTGTCTGATGGTACCGCCTTGAGCTGTATTTGTCTGTATTGACTTGGACTAACGATGCTCCAGCTGATAAAAATAACCATGGCATCCTGCGGCAGGGATGCTCTGAGCTCTGGGACAGGTCTAACAGCTCTGCTCAGTGTAAACAGCCACTGCTGCCCACCAGCTTGTAATGTCTGTGCTCCACCCCTGCCGTGGGCAAAGTCTCTAAAGAAGTGTAAATCCTTGCCAGCTTTGAAGGGAGGGAGGTGTTAGGAGAGCAAAACCTTGAGGCATCCCATCTCCCAGTTCACATGGGCTCCAGGAAAGAGTAGGAGTTCAAAAGCAGTGTGGTAAGGAGGATGGAGGGGCCCTGTGTTCAGGGTTACTGATGTCTCTCTAATTAAATGTGGTTTATTCTGTCAAAAGCAGCTCTGGGGCACATCATGCTCTGTGCAGCCTTTCCTTCTGGGCTATGGTGATGGTGCAAAGGGCTGCTCTGACCAGCAGTGAACCACTTAAAGGGAGAAATGCCCCCACTTTGAACGAGGGACTGGGTCAGGGCACCTCTTAGGCTGCAGCCCTGAACACCCTCTGTGGCCCCCTAAAGCTGCCTTTCCCCATGCAGCTCTGGGCAAAGACCTGGCATGGACTCAGTGTACCTCTGCTTCAGTGGAGCATGTCTTGGCCTGGGTAGAGCAATTTTTCTCCCAGGCTAGACCAGTTATTAGTGCATCATCAATGAAAAGTCCTAAGTCCTGAAGCTCAGGTAGCCATAAAAGTCCTTCCCCATGGCAGTGTCTCTTTAAAGGCAGGTGTGCCTCTTACCTGGCAGCCTCTACAGTCACAATAGCCCTGGTTTCATTACTGCTGAATAACAGCAAGACTTTCCTTAAGATTGATAAAGGAGCTGATATTGCAACTCATAGATACTATGTTGGGCTCTGCATTAATGCTGTCGCTCCTCGTTTGTGTCTGACAGCTCTCCCGTTCTCTGCAGCCAGTGTTTTCAAAGCAGAGATTAATAAAACATCCTTTAGTGGCATGTAGCTAGGGTAAGGGTTTTTTTCTGAAATCTGGGCAGGCTTTTCCTGCTTGCTCCTGAGCTTTAGCAGTGCTGGATGGAGAGATAAAGAGGAGGCTTTGTTCATTGTCTGAGTGCCAGGCTGCAGAGTGATTCTGTCTTAAAATGTGAAGAAAACAACCAGCACAAAATCTGGCTCATTGAGCTCAACTGCAAATTAATTCTTTGCACACCTGGCTGCAAGGAGGGGGATGCTCAAAGCTTCCCAGAGCCTTAAGCCCTGATTTAGGAAGAAGAGACCTCCTCAGATGAGCATGGAGGAAGTAAATGCTTCAGTGGAGTGCGAATGAGCTGCAGAGCTGCTTCATCCCAAGGTCATCACCTTGAATCCAGCCTGAGTAAGTAGGCAGTGCCTGTTGGTATCAGTGAGGTGGGGTGTAAAGGAAGGAGATGGTTGTGCTGCTGGTGGTGTGTGAAGGCTCAACCTGGGGAGAGGTGGACGATGGCCTGGGAGGTGCCTGGATGCAGCAGTGGCTGCTGGTGGCTTGATGGCTGTCACTGCTCTGGAGGGACAGGGATCTGCAGGGTTGGGATGGAGCTGCCCAAAGTACCTGCTCACATGTGGGCTTCATCTGGTTGTGGTAAGACAAGGCTCATACATCCCAGAAATACACATTCATGGTTAAGAGGATGTTCAGGGTATTTTGGTGGTGCTGCAAGCCTGCCTGTTCACCAGGGTGTGGTGTTACAGATCCAGATGCTTTTTGAGGACTTTGCCCTTTTTTACAGCTGAGTGGAGTAGGGGGGGGACTGGGAGAAGGGCATGGAGTGGTCTGTCCTTTTCCTAAAAGGCAAACCTCTGCTTGGAGCATCAATTCCCTTCCTCTCTGTTGTTCCTATTCTTCCCTGTCCTGATTTGTGAGGTTTCTGCATGTTTTTCTCTGCTGTGTGAAGTGCAGGGTTGTGCCCTAGGGTGGCTACAGCCTGGCTTAGTCTGGAAATCTCCAGCTGCTGCTTTTTCAGGCCATGTTTCCCTGCCTCCACAGACCAGAGGGGTTGGGATGGTGGGAACTACGCAGGATCTGCACCTTCCCCAGCCACAGGGTCCCTTTAGCTTTTGTGGGTGACACCAAGGCCAGTCCTATTTCCTCAGTAAGGGCCACCAAAGAGTAAGCCAGAGAGAGGAGAATGGGATGGAGAGGGAGAGAAATTGAGGTGTTAATGCAGTGGTAGGGCATCAAGGAGACAATTGTGGCCCCATACCTTGGAGATGTAAGCGAAGGTGACCCCATGGTTGGGGTCTCCAGGGACATGTGGACCAAGCAGCCTGCACAGGGCTCTGTGCTAAACCTATGACAAGGGATTTGCGTGGGAAACAAATGGCTTAATCGAGGCAAAAATGACTGTAATTAGCATGAGCAAATCCAATTAGGAGCCACAGGCAAGTTACCTTGGGCCTGTCACTGGGGTGCAGGGGCCTGGGGTGGTGGGGACAGGCAGGGAAATAGGCAGCAAGCACTCCCGGGGGCTGGTGCTTGTTAACATCCTCTTCTTGGGCTGCTGGCTGGAGCCTAATTAGGATGAAAAAATGGATTTGCAATGGATGAGCCGTTGGTAACAGGGCAGAGTGGCTTCATAACAAATCCTGTTGCTGTTGACTGTTCAAAACCAGTAATTGAGAGGGTCAGCAGCCCTGCTCCAGTCTTGCTCTGGGGCTGGAAGGAACACTTTGCTGTTTCGTACAAGAGGCAGAGGAAAATTGTTCCCATTCATCCTTTAGGGGTGAGCACTGGAGACTGCGGGTGAATGTGCTCAGCTGCAGCGCCTCTGCCCTGGCACGCTTAAAATAATGAGGTTAAATGTTGAGTGTAATTTTCCAAATTACAGGAAGTATTCCTTTCCTATCACATGCATACAACTGCCAGGGACTCAAAACATTAATTTCCAGCAAAATCATCTTTATGGGTCATAATTGGGTCAATTATTTTCCTCTATTTTGGGAAAACATGAAGCTGCAGTGTTTCTCTTCTCATCAGGCTTCACTTTCCTGTTCAGTCTCCCATTTCCTTCCCCCCCCCCCTCCACCCCAAACTGGTTATTCACCCCAGCAGGCACTGAGCATCCCCTGCCTTTTCCAGTCCAGCAACAATGTCAGTGCATGACTGCTTTCCACTGTGTGAAAGCAAAGCAGGTAACCCCAGGAGATGCTGGGCTGCAGTGCTGTGCATGGTCCCAGCTCTGCCCCAGCAAAACCAGTATCCCTGCCAAGAGAGGAGCAGGTGGCTGGTGCTGCATCTCTCTGAAAGCATTGGGAGCTCTCGTGGCTTGGAAGCCCACTCCCTCATAGGCAGAGGAAGGGGGATTTGGGGATTCCCCATGCCTGTCCTCCTGTCCCTCCTGCTCAGCCTTCCAAATCCTCGGTGGTGCAG
This sequence comes from Mesitornis unicolor, assembly GCF_000695765.1. Taxonomy (NCBI): domain Eukaryota; kingdom Metazoa; phylum Chordata; class Aves; order Mesitornithiformes; family Mesitornithidae; genus Mesitornis; species Mesitornis unicolor. The sequence continues at coordinate 53,759 of NW_010169835.1, forward strand.
GCAGATGCCTGCTCCTTGCTGTCACCCATGCAAGGTTCCTGCCTGCCACTCCTGGCAGCTTGCAGTGATAATCCCAGCTTTATCTCCATGCTGTGGCAGCAGCAGGAACCAGGGAGACTGCGTCTCTGGGGAATGTGGTGCAAGCCCCAGGTGGTGCCAAGGATCTGGTTCTCCTCCACAATGCAAGCAAAGTGGTACAGATGCCCCAAAACCAGCATGGTCAAGAGATAAACAACTGTTCCCATATCTGCTTATCTCAAAGCTTTGGGTATTGTTGTTGCAGGCTAAGGCGCCTGGGGAATTCATTTCTGCCTTCTCTGAGGACCAGCTGCATGTGGTGGTTTGGAGGCAGGGGTGATGTCGGGCTCTGCTTCACCTGGGGTTGTGCAAGGTGAGACCCAGGCTTTGGGAGATTTCAATGCTGTCAGTGAGAGCTTTTCATCAGGTCTGAACACCGCTCCCATGGTTTATCTGTATCCAAGGTTTCAAGGATGCCTTGGAGCAGCAAAGCTGTGTTTTAGTCCTGAGCAGGGCTGCATCCAAGTGTGTAACCGGGAGCAGATAATCCCACCAGCAACAGAGCACCCCTGGCCATCACTAACACTGCTGGAAATAGAGGCATCACTTTGGAGGTGCACAGTTTCCAGGACAGATATTTTTGGCTTGTGTGTACTCCAAATGTTAAAGTTTTCTGAAGGCCTCGAGCCAATGCTTGCGCTGCTGCCATTGTTGTAGTCTCTTGAGCAGGAGTCAAGCTGTTGGTCACAGATGGGTGGCACGGAGGAACCGGTGCTGTGCCGGATGACACAGCTGGGCTGGGGTCCTGGAGATTTATTGCATGTCGCACTGTGAGCAAAGTGATGGAAAAGTAGTGAGACCCGGTGGTTCAGACCCCCCCCACTAATGGCCATGTTCAGCTGAGCTGGGAAATGAGCTGCTGCTCCCGCGGCGGCTGTGGTGTATTTCCAGCTAAACCCTGGTGAAAGCTCTTGAAAACAAAGCTGGGAAGGAGAGCGTGCTGCGAGCATTAATATGCACATACATTAGGTGCGTGACTCACACAAGAAAGGAGAGTAATTTTCAGGTCCGATTAGCTTCATCCATGCACTTTCCAAAACGCGCTGTATTTATTCATATTTTATTTAAGATGCTGCAAGATATTAGCTTAGAAAAACAGGAGGTGACAGGGAAGGCTGAGAGCCAAAGGCAGCTCCCACCCCAGTCCCATGGAGGTGAGGAAGGACAAAGTCCTTGCAGGGACCCCATCTGCTGGTGCAGAGGAGCCCAAAGGGGTCAAGTATGGTGCTGGGTGCCCTGGCTCTGTCTGCATGGGATGAGGGACCTGCAGCTTCAGTTCAGGTCGGCAACAGGGATGAAGCATAAATCATCAACATCCCCTTCTGCTCTGACACCTCCTTCACCCCAGGGACCTCATTGGTAGCCATAGTTGCTCCCTTGCCCAGTCCTGATGTGTCCCCATATCTCAGCCCCCTGGAGAGGGAAGATCTGGGCATTGTGCCTGCAAATCAGTCACGTGAAGGGGCAGATGAGGCTGCAAGTGGATGCTTTGTCCCCAGAGGTCTCCGTTTGTCTCATTCCAGCTTGGCTGTGTCCCACTTGCTGCAGTTGGTGCTTCCAAGAGCCACAGGCATGAGCCCCAGACTGGGGCTCCTGTAGAGCATGGAGGAGGTGGGCAGTCTGCTGGGACCTCAGTGACTCTTCTAGTCACCTTCGCAGCTCCTGGCTTTATCACCAAAAATGTTTTCTCAGGAGCAGCCTACAGCGAAGGAAATGTTATCCCCAGAACAGCTCTGAGCAACCAAGGAACAACCATGGGTGATGTCTCCACTGCAAGTCCCAGCCAGTCCCTACATCAGCTCCAACAGAGAGAGGGAATCCAAAGACCACCCAGTTCATCACCAGCAAAGAGCAGGTCCTTCCACCTTGTTTCAAGTGTTTAATGCAGCTCTATCAGAGGCAGGAGCATGATCTGCTGACACGAAACCCAGTCCTCCCGCACCTCTGGGGAAGTAGGTGGTTGCTGTTGCTTTTCTTGCTCAGGAGCTGGTTTTGTCATAGAATTATAGAATGGTTTTGGTTGGAAAAACCTTTAAGATCGAGTCCAACCATTACAGGACTGTTCTGTCCTTGACTGTAGCTCACTTGTGGATCAGATGCCAGGAAATTTGCATCTTAACTTGGAAGCAATCTGGTTCCTGAGGTCCAGGCGTGTCTCGGACGTGTCTCAAGCACAGGGATTTCATCCTGGGGCTGAACAGCCTGAGATGCACACAAGGGATGGGGATGGTGAGGGAACAGCAGGCAATGAAGGCAGGCACTGTGCCTTTCTCTTAAACGCAGGCATCCCCAAGGCAGATGTCCTCCCAACAGCCATGCATCATTCATGCAAGAGTGCTCCCTATCTGATAAATCATATCAGAGAGACAAGACACAATGGGGCTTTTAATTATAGAAACAATTACTAAGGATTAATGACAGCAGCGGAGTGATGGATTATTGTTACTTCTAAAGTTTCTAGTAGTTTTTGTTCAGAAGTGGAGAGCAATGAGGCAACACTTCCTTGGGTGTTTTCTTAATTCTCTGCTCCTGGTTCATTCTGCTCCCTTCCTCTCGTTTGCACTGATGAGATATGTTGGGAGCTTCCAGCAAATGTGGGGGCTTGACTGGATGAGGTCTCTTTGAGATTTGTTATGGGAAGGGACGGGGTTGAGCAAGGAGCCACTGAAGATGGGATGAGCCCTGCCAGGTGGAGCAGGGACAGCGTGGCTCAGCATCACCAGAATCACAGGGTGGGTTTCGGTGGGAAGGGACCTTTAGAGGCCGCCTGGTCCAACCCACTGCCATGAGCAGGGACATCTTCAAACAGATCAGGTTGATCAGAGCCCCATCCAACCTGACCTTGAATGTCTCCAGGGATGGGGCATCCACCGCCTCTCTGGACAACTTGTGCCAGTGTTTCACCAATCTTAGTGTAAGAAATTCCTTCCTCAGACTCAGAGAGACTTCCTGACTCTTTTTCTGCCTCTCAGCAGTCTAGGCATGGGGTTGCCTTGCCTGGATCCAAGTTTAATTTGCTTAGAAGACTCTAAGAGAGCCAACAGCTTGAAAAAAATGCAGAAGTCGGCAGCAGCTTCCCTTTGTCTGCAGCCATAATTATTAAAAGCAGTGGGGACGTAAATGCAGAGCAACCAGAGAGCAAGAGCCACATAGGTGCATGGGAGTGGCTTGGGCTGTCACCATAGAGATGGGGTGGAGCGAGGTGCCCTTCCTCTGTGGGATGCTCGAGTGGAAAATGCAGGTGAGGCTGGGGTCCAGCATGGTCTGCCTCAGGGTTTGGCCATTGGTGCTACAGGGAGAGGAGAGCATTGCCCCATGGAGCTGAGCCCAGGTCACTCAGTCTCTGGCCAGGGGCTGGACAACCCAGCCCCGGTGTCCCTGAGTGCTGGGGGACAGCCAGGGATGGCTGGTGGGGAAGATTTAACAGCCCGACCTGCCTAACGCTGGATTAATAATTCATTGTGCAAAGCAGGGTGCAGTGATCTCCACCCCCTCTCACATACTAGGTGCTGCGAGGTGCAGAGAGCTGTCACCGTCGTGATAGGGAAGGGAAGGGTACGGTGATGGTGGAAATGTGGTCCCTTGGGCACAGCTGCCCCTTTTCTGCTGATGCTGGGGTGCTGTGGCGTCAGACACCTTTGGTCAGGGACCAACAAGGCAATGAGCATCTCTGGATCCGAGTGCCAGGTAGGGATCTTGTTCCCAAAGAGTTTTTCCTTCCATCGAGGACGTGGGTGGATTTGTTGCCTGCCAAAGCGAGACACTAATAACGCTGGATGGCTGCCAGTCGCAGCATCAGCTCTTACTTCCAGCACCGATGCTCCCCAAAATGCTCCTGCAGCCTCGTTTCAAGCTGGTCCCCTATCTCAGGAGCCCCAGTGTGTGTGTGAAAGCATCCCCAATTGCATCAGCTGGAAACAGCTGGATTCCCCAGGGAAGAAACTGCCATCTTCACACTGGTGTTGGCCAATGCTCCTGGAGACCAACTCATGGATGGAGGATGATCCTTCTGGAAAATTTTAAGCAGTTTCCTATTAATAAATTTCCTCTTTAAAACCTATTTCTTATCCATGACAACTTCTGTGTCGTGCAGAAGCCAAGTACTTGGTCGGGCAGGACAATGGCATTGATCTGGTAGGTAATAATATGCTCGTCAAGGAGAAGTTAATTTCCCGAGTCTTACTGGTTACCAAAGACTTCGTCAGCTCTCTTCCGTCCCAAATTAGATCTTGTAGACCCACCTGGCTTATGAATCAGCTCTACCTTCACTGCATACCAGCATAATTTGTCTTGTCTGTCAATATAACGGTTTCCCATCTCACTTGGAGGATGTGGAGCAAAAGTAGAGAGCCTAAAAAGCAGAACCCTGTGCGCTGGACTCAGCAGAACAGTGAAAGATGGGAACTGGAGATTTTCTTCCCCTGTGGTTTGTGTTCTGGACATGGGGAGATGAGATGCTGAGAGCCATGGTTTAGTGGTAGACAGGTTATGGTTGGACTTGGTGATCTTAAAGATCTTCTCCAACCAAATGAGTCTGTGATCCTCAGAGGGAAAGCTCTGTGGTGACAGGGATGTGTCCCTGAGCTGTTTACACCAACTTGCAGCCTTTCACCCAAGACGGTGTCTTGCGGAGTGATGGGTGGATCAGAAATGCTGCAGTAGAGGAATTTCTTCACTGTCAGGCTTGTCAAGCACTGGAAGGGGCTGCCCCAGGAGGTGGTGGAGTCGCCAACCCTGGAGGTGCTTAAAAGATGGGGAGATGTCATGCTTCCCCATCTTAGAGACATGGTCTAGTGGTGGAATTAGGGCTGGTTTGATGCTTGGATCTTAAAGCATTTGGTTGGAAAAGACCTTTCTGTGATTCAATTCACCAGAAATGGGTGAATCACAGAATATGAGGAGTTGGAAGGGACCTCAAAAGCTCATCCAGTCCAACCTCCCTGCCAGAGCAGGATCACCCAGACCAGGTCACACAGGAACGTGTCCAGGCAGGTTTTGAATGTCTCCAGAGAAGGAGGCTCCACAATCTCTCTAAGCAGCCTGTTCAGTGCTCTGTAACCATTACAGTAGTTTTTCCTCATGTTCACATGGAACCTCCTACGCTCCAACTTGCTCCCATTTCCCCTTGTCCTGTCATTTGACATCACTGAGCAGAGCCTGGCTCCTTCCTCCTGACACTCGCCCTTTACAAATTTATAAACATGAATGAGGTCACCCCTCAGTCTCCTCTTCTCCAAGATAAAGAGACCCAGCTTCCTCAGCTGCTCCTCATAAGGGAGATGCTCCACTCCCTCCATCATCTTTGTGGCTCTGCGCTGGATTCTTTCAAGAAATTCCCTGTCCTTCTTGAACTGAGGGGCCCAGAACTGAACACAATATTCCAGATGTGGTCTCCTCACCAGGGCAGAGCAGAGGGGAAGGAGAACCTCTCTGACCTACAACCACCCCTTCTGATACAGCCCAGGATGCCATTGGCTGCCTTGGCCACAAGGGCACAGTGCTGGCTCAGAGATGAGGAGGACATGTCCTGGCTGATGCCCTCAGCACCCAAGACTAGTGTGCACACTGGTACCCACAGAATCCCTGTGCAAGGACCAGACAAGAACCCACAGAGGAGATGGGCTCAACATTTGGGTTTTTATTGTCACTGCACTACTTGCTCCACTCAACAGCCCCATCTCCCACAGGGAACCAGCAGCTCACGGAGCTGCGAGCAGACACAGCCATGGCTTGAGCTAATGAATTAAAGAGAGGAGAACCTGGTCCATCTATACTGAGCACAACAACAGACACTGGGGTCGCAGGGCCGTGGGGTGGGAAAGGCACAGGGGACAGTTTCTGTCTAGTGGGTGCCAATGGCGCGTTTGCCATCCACAGCACTGCGTTGCCTGGAATCCTAATCACCTGTGAAGCAGCGCTAATGATATTTGAAAACGAGCTTGGAGCTGCTGGGAGGGATGTGATGCCACGCTTGGATCCAGGCAGGCAGGACGCGTTCACAGAGGGAGGGAGCCGGGGGCGGGGAGCGCGTTTTGCACGACACAGCTGAGTGAAGGGGAATGTGGGCTGAATTTAATCGGGAGCAATTTCCTAGCAGGAAGGGAGCGAACAGGCAGCAGGGCGGCCGCCCCCAGCTCTCCAGTGCTGGGGAGGGCTGGGATCCCACTGGGGACAGCTCCGGCATGAACCCCTGCAGGGATGGAGAGGCGGCATCGGACTCTTCCAGCGGTGCCTCTGCCACACAAAGAAGAGAGAAGGTGAAATAGGCAGCATCTGGCAAAAAATTTGCTGATCTGGAACTGCTCATCAGCCCTTCTCCTGCCTGTCCGCATCAGGTTGGTCACGCTGCCTAGTGACGGCACCTGAGCACACCTGTGTTGCCTGTTCACTCTGGAGCAGAGTGACTTCTGTGTGTGCGCGGCTCTTGGGGAGACCCTGAGGGCCCTGGTGCTGCAGAAGTGTGCTCTTTGTGTTTGCTGGCAGGGCCAGGTGGGTTGGGGGGAGCATTTGCAGTGCCTTTGTCTGGCTTGCTGCCTGCTCTCGCCCCACATCATCTTCCCAAACACCCTGAGCAATGCTCGGCTCCAGGGATGTGTGGCTGCTGTGGGCAGCTGTGCTCAGAGCTGCATTGACAGTCTGAAATTTCCTGCTCCCCGCTGCTTTTGGGTCAAACAGGGATCCCAGCACGAGGCAGTTCCCCACCACAGGGACCCCCCAGCCCCACAGTGTCACTTCAGCTCCTG
>NW_010169835.1:60610-64576 GCF_000695765.1 Mesitornis unicolor
TGGCACCAGTGTTCAGTGGCTCCACAAAACTGAGCTACAGACCTTAAAAAAATTGGGGTTTAATAAAGGGATTGGAGGAAATCCTCCTTCTGTAGGAGTTTGTCACCTTGGACGGACTTCATTGCCTGTAGGAGCACCTTGGCCCAGACACAGGGGTTCACTCAGGGTTTCCAAAGGGCCAAGCACTGGCTCTCACCCTCTCCTCTGCTGTCACCGTCACCGATAGTCGGCGAGGGGAAAGGTCCCTCTCTTTCTCACCCTTTTGCTGCCAGCGATTTTGCTGGTGACAGCTCAGAACAGCAGGTGTTGGCCAGTGAAACTTTTATTCCAGCTACCAAATATTTATTAAAAGTACCTAGGATTAGTCATTGGCTCAGATACGTGTATCCAGGACTTTGTAGGCAAATACAAGGGTGAGCTGTCTTCCTGCAGGGGTTCGGATCAAAAACACAGGCACAGAGACATCAGGGTCAGGGCAGAGGAGCTGGAGGAAGCAGGGCTTTGTAACAGGGACGACGACAGTTCCATGTCAAGGAGGTCACAAATGCTGTGGCAGCGATGCTGTCCTGTGCTCCCCAAAACCATGGGAGTGGGGGCAGCGGGACAGTGCCTGGGCAGAGGTCAGAGGAGGCTGCATTTTGTGGTGTCAGTGGGGGACATGGCCGGAGTGAGCTCATGGGGCCTCGCAGCTGGTCAGCACAGGGTCCTCCCCTGGCGAGTCACTGGGAGAGGGGGAGCTCCAGACTGGGACCCTGCAGAGGAGAGGACAATGTGGGGGGTGTCTCCAGGGCACCTCGGGCTTTGCTGCCTCCGGCCATGCGGTGTCACTCTCCACTTGTGCATGGGGCTCTGCAAAGCCTGGGACCAGCACATCTGGGCGGGGACAACCCCCTCCAGTGCCCCAAAAGCCATGGGGCACCCAGAAGAGAGGCCCCATGGCACATCCCAGCTCCAGCAGCGTCTGTCTCAGGGATACAAGCACTGGGGATGGTGCTGTCCCCAGTCCCTGTGGTTTGGCTGGCTCTGGAGCAGGGGTATTTGGGGCTGGGAGTGCCTGGGTTGGCCACCAGCTTTCCTGGGGGTTGGTATCCCAGAAAGCAAGGCTCCCTGGCATCCCCCAGCCCTCAGAGCATCAGCCCAAGGGGCGTCCCGATACCTGCACGGTCAAACCCCAGCTCCTTCAGGATTTGTGACCCATCTGGCTGGCTCCTTCTAGGAGTTAATCGAGGTTTCCCTTAGTTAAAATTAATGGCCACAGAGAGTCCGTAGCCATCACATGACTCCCACTGCTGCATCCTCGGGATGAGGGGGGTGAAAAATCCCTGGCTGTCATCAGAGCTGGCAGTGCTGCATTTGGGCTGGCAGGGGACCAGCGTGCCCAGGGCCACCAGGGGCTGGCACAGACCCCCCCAGCTGGCATGGAGAGCCCTGGCCCTGGGGTCAGCAGGGAAAGCTCCCACGCTCCACCATGGCAAAGTAAATTGGGGGCAAAAGTGAGTTTACACCTCTGTTTATTGGATTTGTTTTCCTCTTGGCACGTTTCAGCCAAAAACTCTTTGGGATTTTGAGCATGTGCCAGAGCAGCTGTGATTTTTTTATTTCTCCCTCTCTCTCTTTTTTTTTTTAAATCGTTTTGCTGAGTCTGTGTGAAAATGCCCCAGAAAGCAGCAAAACTTGTGAAGACGCTCCCAGCTTCGTCTCGCTCCAAACAGCATCTCCAAAAGCAAAGACCTCCCCCAGAGGCACTGCATGAAGCCCTGACACTGCTGCATGCCCTCATCCCAACCTGGGGATGGGGCCACCCCGACAGGAAGAGGTGACATTCGGGTTCCCCTGTGCTCTCAGAAGACAGCTGTGACCCAGGTGGCCCCATTGTGTTCCCACTCCCAATGCTGAGCAAGAGGCAGATTTTGGAGCAGTGTGGGTTTTGGGTCCTCACCCTCATTTTTGGGGGGAGGAAGAACTGTTTTGCACAGGGCCAGACTCTCAGGACAGGGGTGACTGGTGGGGCTAGAGTCCAGGGCACTTAAGTAGGAGACCAGTTTCCAACTCAGCACCCGAAATGCCACTGCCCTGGCAGGGAGCAGGAGGACAGGGGGGCCCTGGCCTAACCTGTTCCTCATCTCCTGATGTAAGGCCCTTTGTTGATTAATGCTTATATTGAATTTAATTTGAATTAATTGAAGAGCAAGACCTAGGGACACGGCCCTGCAGGCTCCTCCAGTATCTGTGTGGGGCTCTGATTCCGTTAAGCAGATAATAATAATAATAATAAATAATTTGGTTTTCTGGTTAGTGGTCTAGGGAGGGCACAAGGGTGAAGTGACTCCTCCAGCTCCCCCGCAGCATCACCCACACTCAGCCTCCCCAAAATCAGCTCTAACCCTGGCCAGGAGGCAGGCAAGCATCTTCCATCAGACAAAATCAGATCAGTGCTTGGCTCTCAGCAATGGGAGCATGAGGATGAAGCAATTCCCCCCGTCCCCTGATTAATAACAAGGCAGGCCTGCAGAGCGAGGGCGGAGGGGATGCTGTTTAATTGACTTGGTGGTTTTGAAACAGCAGCTTAATGACTAGGTTCAAATTAGCCAGAATCACCTCTTCATCCTGGGGAATTGAAATGAAATGTGGATTGCGCTGGCACTGCCTCCCCTTGATGTCAGCCTCTTAAAAATACGCTGCCAACTGAAACAGTTGCATGGATTTTTCATCTTTTATTAAGCACCTAAATTGTTGTTGTTTAAAACAGCAATGAAATTCCTTCACATCCATGTCAATCTCCTGGTTTTAACTGCAGATCCAGGGATGAGGCTGGGGATGAGACTCAGATGGGAAAGCCTGAGATGCTGTTGCCTGCAATGAAATTATAAATCCACATTCCTGAGCAAACGAGCAGCCAGAAATCTCCATCAGCAGAAGCGTGGGGCTGCAGCAGGGGATGGGAGCTGCAAGTGGCACCAAGAAGGCACCCAAACCAGGAGAGCTTCTGGCATTTCTGGCAGAATCCTGCACAAACTGAGCTAATTCAGGTGAGAACATCTACCAGGGGAGCATTAAATCAGCCTGGGAGTCAGTGCTGTGCCCTGCTCCTTACCCCTGATCCCTTCCCTCAGTTTCCCCATCTGTGAAATGGAGGAAGTGCTGCCAGACCCTGCTAGGAAACCGCTGTCAGATGCAGAAAATGTGACTGAATTGCTCAGGTGGTGCTTGTCAGCTGTCACACAACGGATCAAGGGCACGAGACACTCCGCTTCAGCAGCCTGTGTCCCCTAAGCCCTGGGACCAGCAAGGCTAACACTGGCCTGGACCCAGCAGTGATGAATGGAGAAAAGCAACAGCTCAGCCTTGGAAGTTAGCTCTGAGGAGGGAATTGGCCTCTCTCATTGTCAAAGCCTAATTAACCAAATCATCTGCATTTGTGGGAGCAGAGAGGGCAAGAAGAGATCTCCAGGGAGGAATGGCTGATGGTGAGTGTTGTCTCCACATGGGATATGGGTGCTGGTGCGGTGTACCACGTAACTGCCCCCGAGAGTTTGGCATTGCTGCAGCGGCACAAACACAGGGATTCTGGCTGGGCTGGGGACCACAGTGCTGTTTGTGCCCAGTTTGTCGCAGTTTCCCTGTTGGATGGGGGGAAATGGCTGTGTTGGTCCATTGTCACCTCTGTGGAGTCAGCCCCCAGTGCAGAAAGGGGAGCTCCCAGTGAGGTGGGCAGCTGGAGCCTGACCCAGCATAGGAAGGTGGGGTGATGGGGCAGGGAGTGCAAGGAGTCTGCTGGGCTGGGGGAGCTAGGGGGGGTGGCATGGGGTGACCTGGGCATGCTGGTATGTGGTCATGGCCCCAGGTGGGGTGGGGATACCCAGGTGGGGTGGCATAGGGGTACTGGGGCATGTTGGTATGGAGTCAGGGCCCCAGGTGGGGTGGGGGTACTCAACCAGGCTGGTATGAGGTCAGGGCTCCCATGCA
>NW_010169836.1:0-245 GCF_000695765.1 Mesitornis unicolor
ATAAAAAGAAGTAAGGTCAAGGGACCTGCACTAGATACCCAGTTCTTAGGAATTAAGTGGCAAGATGGGCACTGCCAGATTCCCATGGACGTTATTAACAAAATATCAGCTATGTCCCCACCAACTAACAAACAGGAAACACGAGCTTTCTTAGGTACTGTAGGTTTCTGGAAAATGCATATTCCAGGCTACAGTCAGATTGAGAAACCTCTCTATGAAGTGACTCGTAAGAAAAACTCTTTTAA
>NW_010169837.1:0-1267 GCF_000695765.1 Mesitornis unicolor
GGCCGCGCCGCTCCGCGGGGAGCATGGCCCGCTGGATCCCCACCAAGCGGGAGAAGTACGGGGTCGGTGAGTGCCAGCCCGGGCCGCTCGGACGCCCCTTCCCCGCTCGTCGTGCGTCCCGTCCCTTCCCTTCCCTCCGCTCCCTCCCGGGGTCACTGCGCTCCGAGTCCCCGCTCCTCCGGTTTCCCCGCACCGCACGTTTATTTGCGTCCCCCGTTTATAGTAATTCCTTTTCTTTAGCACACTCTTGAGTCGTTTCTCCTCTATACACTTTCTTAGTTCTTTTTTTCTTTTTTTCAGTGTGTGCTGTCTTCCACTTTCAGGTTTCAGCAGCGGGTGTTCACTCTTTGAACCCGTGGGGATGGAGGCAGTGGTGTGTGTCCAGTTCACACCCTGGCAGCTCTGGGTTTCAGGAATCCTGCAAGTTCGGGACTGACCTTTGTAATTTTGCCTTTCCAGCGTGTTTTACAGTGAAGAGTGCTCGAACGTAGCAGTAAAAATGAAGATGCAGATAGAAAAAGTGGTGACAGGATAAGGTGGTTGTAATGAGTGAATTCAAGACTGAGTGACATCTTTGCAGGGAGTGGAAATCTTGACACAGGGAGAGGGATGGTGAAAGCTTGACTGACACCTTGTACCTTCTGCCCTGTCCTCTTTATATTTAAAAGGAGTTTATTGAATGGTGGAAGGTTTTTCTCTAGGAGGAACATAACCAGTGGTGTCACTGATAGGTTTCTCCTTGAGAGTTTGACAAATTGAAAACCTCACAATTTCGAGGTTTCTTGTGAGAATTGAGCAGAGAACAATAGGTAGGAAACCACTAATGACACAAACAACTTCTGATAGTTTATTTTAATAAAGAGTTATCCTCTGTGCCCCTTGTGCTCCACAGTGGATGTCTCGATGTGAGAAAAGTATTTAATTTCATGCTTGCAAAGCGTTAATTGCCCCAGCTCCCATGAGGTTGTTCTTTCAAGTTCAGTCCATGAGTTTAAAAGTGAAGAACCTCATCCTGCGCAATTCTGCGTGCCGTGAATTTGAAATCAGTTCCTCACTGGATTTCAAAGTGGTTTTGCAGGACCGTGGCTTGAGCTTCAGAGATATTATACGCAGCACAACCTTATCTAGTTTCTGCTCTGGTAACCGGGAGGGTGTGGAGCATTGTACACCCTGAACTTTGTTTCTTTCTGTGGAGGTAACAGCCCAGGCTATTTATATATGGCAGCCCGTATGTATGACTTAGTGAGATTACCCTGAGCAGCAGGAA
>NW_010169837.1:1298-30208 GCF_000695765.1 Mesitornis unicolor
AATATTATAGTCATAATATTATAGTCATGTAAGCTATATAATGCCAGTATGATTGGCTGCGCTGAATGATGGTGGGACTTTTTAAGCACACCTTTGAGCAAGGCTCTCTTCTACCTCAAGATGGCCTTGGGCAGAAGGATGAATCAGAGGCACTCCTTTAGTTTCTTTTTTTATTGGCTTCCGGGGTGAGTTTTTTGTGCTGGTTTGAGCCATCTGCTGATTATGACAGCTCCCCTTCCAGAAAGGGCACTGGTTTGTGAGTAAGCAGGGTGAAGGGATAAAACTGCCTCTTTCCTTACGTTCCCAATCAGAAAATGTGCCAGTGGGAAGTATCCCCTTGCTTCTGTGTGTTCAGACAGCTGTGTGAAAAAGTATTTATTTCCCCTCTATGAAGACACATGGACCAAACTGACGTAGAGTCAGTAATGCTTCAGCTCTTGCATTTAATTCACTTCCAGAGCTGATGGGGTTAATCCACAGCAGTAAACAGAATTGTTTATGCAGTGACTGGCTTTATCAGGCAGTATTTGATATGTGGCATTAATGGAATTGTAATTTCATCAGTTTGATGTTGTCCGTTTCCTATCTGCAGTTGCATCCTGTGCTGTGCTGGAGCTTTGCGCTCAGGTGCCAGTCCTCCTTGGTTTGGGGCTTAATTTGCAGAAGTTGATGAGGATTGAGAGGAAAGTGTGAGTCTCCTGGGCCATTGATCTGCCTGTGAACCAAGGCGTCTGTTGGTACCAATTATGAGGGTGATTGTAACGAGGCTGATGCCATTGATTTGTATGATATAGGCCATTAGATGGTAACAACTTCCATTCACAACCAGCATGAGTAAGCTGATAGTTGTGAAGTGTAAAGATAAAAGTTCACACTTTCAAGAAAGAACACATGCATTGTGACTGTTAATGTGTGCTTTGGAAACTGATTTACAGCTACTTGCATTTATTTTAAACGCAGCCCTGTAACTCATACCAACGCAGCCAAAAATTCCAAGAAGTAACCAGCGTGATTCAGTGTCACTTGTCTGATTTTTTGTGTTTCAGCTCAGAATGGTTCATGTCCTGGATTATTCCACAGATTTGTTGATTCAAACTGATTTGCTGCCTTCTCATTTTGTCCCCAGTTGGTTAAAGCTGGAGACTGCTACCTTTAGCACGGGTAATACGGATGGCATATGGGCTGAGTCTGAAATGGCAGACAGCAGAGCGTGCGAGATGGGAAGTTGTAGCATTTTTAGGGAAGCATACGTGAGAGACAAATGGTTTGCAGCTTCTTACTTGCAATGAGTTTTCTACCCAGTAACAGATGGGATTTTGGAAGCTTCAGCCTTGTAAAGGGACAAACACTGATCATCTGATGGCAACATCTTGCCTCTTGAAGGAACAAGGTTTGCCGAGTCTCGCAAAGCTTCCTTGCAACGCGCTTCACCTCTGATTTGGGAAGGAAAGATACTCTCAGGTGCATCTTCCTTGAAAGCTGGTCGGTTTTGGGGCCAAACTAACAGAAGTAACCTATTCTTGGTCAAGTGCTTCTCTGAAAGAAGTTATTTGTACAGTGCCTTTCATGCAGAATCTTTTCAAGCAAATGAGCGTGCTCTGAAGGAAAAAGTACCTGAATGACTCCCTGCTTGCTTTCAAATTGTTAATTTAGGGTATAAGGAATCTACAGCGTAATTATTTTCTTTTTCTGCTGGCAGTAACACGAGTTTGCGTTAACTTCCACTTAAGTGTTGCACTTCAGCTATAAAAGCAACTCTTCCTTTAGTCCTCATCTGTTTGTAAGATGTAGGTGTCCTTTGTGCTCTGGAGAAGACTAGAGATACTATATAACTACTATATAGCTACTATATAGCTACTACATAGACTAAGACTGTTTATATAGACTATAATAGAATTTGTTACTGTAGCAGATAGCACCCTTTAAGCTACAATCTCTCATCTTTTACTTTGTAGTCTTTATTTCTTCTGTTTGAGTAGTTTTTTTGGTAACCTGACAGGTAATTGCCCTTAATAGTTGCTGGTGGCCTTTTAAACCCATTACATTTTTTCCCAGCTGGAGGGACGGGAGCATGGGACTGTTCTTGTTGTGAAGAAGTATTTACTTTGCTGAAATACCATGTGGTGGTTGAGTTACAATCAGCTGCGTCACGTCTTAGGAATGGCAGTCATTTTTCAAATGGAGACCGGTGCCTGCCAGCTACATTTGTGATTTATGTGCGCAGAAATGCAAAGGATCAGAGAGGAAGAGAGAGTGCTGCAGAATGAGATTTTCCTACTAATGGTTTGATTTGCGATAACTTCTGATACGCTGGGCCATCAGGTCTTGGCTTCGTGTTCAGACCTCATACATCTTCTGCAAAGTCGCCTCGAAATACAGTCTGTGATGATTCCAACAGTGGTACTTCATGTCCGATTAGAGCTAAATTTGTATTTGTTTCCACGTTCTGCTTACCTTCTGCCAAACTGGAAACTTCAGTCCAGCGTTGAGGATCCTGATGAGGGCTCCAAAGGATGGAGATTAGAGCTAAATTTGTATTAGTTTCCACGTTCTGCTTGCCTTCTGCCAAACTGGAAACTTCAGTCCAGCATTGAGGATCCTGATGAGGGCTCCAAAGGATGGAGGAGCCCATTCCCACTGCAGAAGCGTCTGCTTTCCTCTCTATTGATAGAAACACTCTATAACTACTCATTTTTTCCCTTCATTTCCTCTGTTATGATTTGTGTCTAAGAAATTGTCACGTTGACGGCAACGCTAACAAAACTTTCAAGAAGGAAAAGTAAAAACCTTGGCATTGCTGACCGCAAAAAGGTTTTGAATTTTGCATAGCGTACAACACTTTATTTCTGATTTAGTTCTCCAGTTTTTACTGCTGTGTTTATTTGATGTGAAAGTCGCCTGTGCTACTTCTCGCTTCCGTGGTCCTTTCTATTTTTCGTTAATCCGTATTAGCCCAAGTCTGTCTACTCTTACTTTTGGTGATTACTTCTCTGCTCCTTAAGTAGTTCCCTGTGAAATTAATCCTGCGGACTTCAAAGGCATTGCTGACCTAAACATTGTAACCATTCCTTTTCTTACTCTTACTTTGAAAAGCAGTATAATATATTAAGTAATACCTTAGACAATTGCATATTGATCGAGAAGCAGTAAATGTGAAATAACCTTTCCCTGTCATTGTAAAGTTGAAAAGTGAACAGCCCTTCTGTGTGCCAGCTTGGCAAAGCTCCTTTAATTGAAAATCAGCTTTTTTTCTCCCCTCCCTTTAACTTGCACTTAATTTTAGGACATTTCTTTCAATTAGCGCTTTTAGGGCGGGGGGAAAGTCCTATTTATGCTCTCATGTTAAAGACACAACCGTGGCCGAGCTTAAAACTACCTTGGTCCAAAGTCATAAATCCCCTTGCTGCCAAAATGAGACTATGTTTTCAGGTCCACTTTTATTTAATATATGATTTAATTTATGATTGAATGCCTAAAATGCTGTAATGAATCTTGGTGCGTTTGCCAGGAATGATGTGCTAATAAAACTGGACCGTAAATCTGAATTACTAAACAGCTTTCTAGGTGGCCGGTTCATGGTTGCCTTCAAGAACTGAAGGTGTTCATTGGACCAGTTACTTAAATGATGATAAAAATGTCTTTTTGGTACGGTACAGCCTGTACCTCCTAGGAGGATCTCCCAGGAATAGAGGGGAGCAGTGTTTGAAGGATGAATTGCTCTGGCAGCCTCTGGAAGCGTTGGATGGGTGTCTGGCACGTTGTCAGAACATATCTAGAACCAGTAGTGATTGCTCTGTGGAGGTTGTTCCTTGGCCCCTCCTCATGCTCTTACATTTTTGGAGGTGTTGCTGCAATGAAAGTGGACCTAGGAGTGAAAAGTGCTGAACCTGGGCAAAAAGTTCATAGGGATACAATGGAGATAATAGTTTTCTGCTCTTGGGAGGCTTGGTACTTTGATCTTCTGTAATAATAAACCAGTTTATAACTTCAGCTCTGAAGTTTTAATACTGTTTCAGAATGTCGCAGGCAAATAGCGGCCAATTAGTTCTGAAAAACCACTTTTTCTTCTTCTTTTTAATGCAAGAGTAACTAGCTTAAATATTAGAGACCTAATTCTTGCAGCACCTCCATTCTCATTGCTTTGATGATGCGGTGGGGGCTTCAAGGTGCAGAGATGGAGCTGAATGTAAAGGAGCAAAGTAACCCTAAGAATGAAGGGAAAGCTGCAGTGCGTGGTTTGCAGTTCCAAATTCGTTCTCTTCTTGTATCTCATGCAGTTGAATTAAAACGGATCTGCTCCCTGCAAATTCAGGAGCAGCTCGTTCTTCTTGTCAAGAAAGGGATCAATATTCTTGTTTGGCTTGTTCCCTTCCAGTGTAAGACCCTTAAATCCCAGCCAGGATTTCCTGTTCCTGGTCTCACCGCTGTTCTCCTGTTTGCTGTTACCTGAGATCGGTGCCCAGATAAAACCGCTCTGCAGGTAAAGGTCTCTGGCAATGTGACACTGTTGTATCTCCCCATGCGGTGCCAGTTCTCTGATTGGGGCCTGTGTCATTTTGCAAACATGAATCAATGAAACCACAGACATCCGTTACAGGAAAGTAATCTATGACGAAGCCCGTGTTGAATGAGGAGGACTGGAGGTGCAGAGGCCAACTGAAATCCCTATGGTTATGTGTATTAGAAATTCTGCTTGGGTTAGCCCTGCCAGCACGAGTTAGCTCCAGAGCTACTTCCCATAGAGGTGCTATCCAGTGAAGGTAAAGAGGTTTTTTGGCAGCATCACCCAAAATGGAGTGGGCCAAGCCATGCTATGAATTCTTCTCATGCAAATCATGGGAGAGTTTGTCTGTCTCTATGAGTACGTGGATGGAAAGGGGGAAGTGGTGATGGAAAGATGGAAGGGGAGGTCTGAGAACACTTATTTTAAAATTTATGGCTGTGATTTGGGAGGGTTACTCTTGCAGCTGATGAAATGTTAGCTTTTTGTGTGTGTGGGTCTGTCAGCTTGAGCTGAGTGTTGGGATGTGTCGGTGTGATGCTCGCGAGAGCCAGTGCTGCAGTTTTAACTCAAGTGGTGAGGACTGCCCTGTGGGCACACCTGGGCTGTATGCGTGCTCTGGTGCTTTACTCATTAGCCCTCCTCTCATCTCTCCACCCTCATTCCCTCTGAAAGCAATGCATACAGCAAAACTCATTAGATAGGAGCACTCGCAGTCCTGTACAGTTGTATTTCCAAGTTCTTTTTCTACTTCCTTTGATGTTTTGCCCAGTAAGAACTAGGACAGTAATTTAAAGCCAGTGGCAAAATCACTTAATTCTTTTGAAAGTGCCACACGCTTTCAAGTTGGGAATTAGCTGAGTCTTCCAATTTATCAAGTGACGCCTTTGGTTTTTTGCTTTTACAGATTCTGCTTGAAAATTTCATTGCAGAAGTTACCCTTGCACTCGTGTGTCCAAACGCAGGTTTCACGTTTGTAGGCGTGGAGGAATAAAAGGTGGCTATAGACAGACGTGGCAAAAGTCAGCTGCATATTAGAAACAGATGCTCGTTTACTCACAGGCCGTAAAAATGGAAACATTCAAAATCAGAGGTTGCTTTTGTGAAAACTGGATTTCAAACCTCTGGTAGGTACACGCAGTTGTTCAAACTAGAGTGACCTGAATACAAACCTGATCCTGATTCACCTACGGCCGGTGGCAAAACTGATGACTTCTGCGGTCGCATGATAGTTGAAACAGTGTTACGGGGTTAGAAAAATTGCTTTAAACGAGTATAATTTAATACATTTTGGGGAGAATGCTGATCTTTCAGGCTAGATGTTACTGCTCAGGTTTCAAAGAGGCAAAATAAAGCTGCAGGGCTTGGAAGATCCGCACCTTAATGTACTATCGGGCACTCTTTGACCTGGTGAGAGCTGTAAGGCAGCTGTCGTTGTGGTATCTGGGTCTTGCAGATGGAACGGAGCAGTCTCGGCTTGTATCCTGCGTGTTGGGGAGGTCACTGTGTCACGGGGAAAGCAGTTGAATGTACGTCCTGGTAAATGAATGTATGTAAACACGGTGGGTAGGTGTGTTTTGGGAAAGATGCAGCTTTGATAGCGCCAGGATCTGAGGTTTCTCTGTAGTAATGACAACACTGGCGGTGTTTGCTGCACCTCTCCTCCCCGAGCCAACCTCGCGCTGCTCAGAGCTGAGTGTCCCTAAAACAGAATTTGGGGGCATTTTGGGGTCCCCGGCTTCTTTTCTTCTGTGTCAGCTGAAGGAAGGTTGGCTCGATGAAACCACAAGATCTTCCAGCACCTGGATTGAGAACCAGTAAGTGAAGGACCACCTTCCAGACCCAAAAAGCAGTGTTTTGTCATCTTTTTGCTCTTGAAAGCTGCTTTTGGCTCTCGAGTTCAAAGTTGGGTGCTTCTGAGTCTGCTCATTCCCCGTGGACACTGATGTGCTCCAGAGCACAGCCTGGGTAAGCCTGCAGACAACACTAAGTGGTTGCTGTAGAAAGATGCATCAAGGCAACCTGATAAAAGCTTACAACAGCGTGAATCTTCAAGCAGAGAGGCCGGGCTGTTTTCTTTCTCCATCTGTGTATCTGCAAAAGGGCCATTTCCTGATGTTCCAAGGAGACTGGAACTGCAGGTCTAGCTGAAGGAAATACTATTCTATTTTATTTTATTAATCAAGCACTGATTTAAGCTGGGTGTGGTATATTCAGGAGCAGGTTGGCTCCTACACTGCTGGTCCTGATTTATTCCTGCACTGGCTGGAATCTCAGCACTCCCTTTTACTCCAGACATAAGCTGAGACAGCTAATGTAGATTAATTCTTTATCTGAGCTTAAAATCCCTGAGGGCCCTTTAAAGTGAAAAATAATAAAAGGAAGTAGAGATGCTAGTGAAGAAAATTACACAGCAAATGATTTGTGTATGCGTTACCCATATGGAAAGAAGGCAAAGCTTTTAACTCAACATTGAGTCAAAGAGAAAATTGGACTTTTGGAGGTGGGGGTGTTTGTGTCACTTAAGGTCAGAGTGGGTTATTGCAAATCCTAGAAGCTCTGAATGGAGTTGGTGCTTTACTCAGTGGGTAAAGTCAGAGTGGATTCTGCTGTAGGAGGATTTTGCCTGGGATATCTGCATGAAAGCCTGTCTAAGTGCATTTGGAGAGACTTATTTTCTGGTGGTTTTCCTACTCTAGGTTTTTTGGGGGTTTTTTTTGCCGTTGGTTTCTGCAGTCCAATTGTGAGGAGGAGGAGAGGTAGAGAGATCGAGACTTCAGAGTTCTTTTGTCTGGGAAAATGTGGCGTCACTTTAAAATGTGCACTGAATGACAGAGAATTTTCAAGCTTTTCCAAGTGTGTATTTGCTCATATGCAGCAAAGACTGAGTTGGTGCACCAAGAAAATTTAGTCTCATCAGTGTAACAGGGGGTTCTGTGCAGTTCAGGTCACAGCAGCAGCTCCAGTTTGGCTGCTTCTACCCCACGCACGGTTACAGAGTCAAAACAGCTTGTGCTGCGATGAGCTTACTCCTGGTATCCAAATCAGTGTATGTTTAGGATCGATAGCTCTGGCCTGTATTGCTGTACAGATGCATTCTGAGAACAAAATCTCCTTTATTTTCATACAGCTACTGTGCTATGAACACTTGGCAATAAATAATTGGGGAAAATGACTAATGGGAATTCTGTCGACATGAGAAGATGGGGGTTATTCCTCTTTCCTTTGTAATCTGTACATCTCTTGCTTCAGCAGTTCTGAATCATCTCGGTTTGCCTGATCTGAATCTAAGAAGTTTGAATTAAAATACGTGTGCTAATTTGTTGCTGGGTCTGCCACTTGCTCCCAAGCGTCGTTGTGGAGCTGCCTGTGGTTTATTCTGTGGAGTTTAAAGCCATAAGAGACCATTAGATCATCTGCTTGGAGCACTCGTGTAACGCTGGTGAAGCCGTCCCTATTCCCATGGGCTGGGGTTGTTAACTTGTTGTTTTTTTTTTTTCTAAAACCATCCAGGCTTTAAGAGATTAAACTATTGATCCTGGAGTCTGATCCAATCTGTGCTGGAGACAGAGACAGGAATATCCAACAGCTGATGGTGGCGTGACTGAAAATCTTCCTCAGCCCCAAATTTGCAAATTAGTTTGACTTAGACTGTGCAGGACAGACTCGGCTAAACCTGAGACTATTTCCCTACCCCATTTCCAGGGTAATACCCTGGATTTCAGAGGAAATTTGAAGAATCTTAGCATGTGGCACATGGCAGAGGCACTTCCTTGTCCATCCTTGGCAGGGGAGCAGGTAACACCCATAACTTGTACCTTGTTCCTGTTGCGTGAGGTCAGCCTGGAACAGTAACTGTGCAAGGTGTTAAAGATCCACCTCTAGCTCATCAGATGTTTGACTCTGAAACCTACTGATGGCAGTTAATTAAAGGCTTTCCATCTGCGTAATCCTGTTATTCTGGATTATTTGCATTCAAAATGCTAAGCGGTCACTTGGATCTTTGTAGAATTGAGACTGAATGTCAGCATCGACCAGTTCAGGAGCAGCAGTTTTTTCTCAGAACAGTCGGTTAATGTGCATGTTTCAGTCTTGAACCATGACTGACTTTTTTTTTAGTAGGCTGACATATAAATCTTAATTATGCTATTCTCAATTTTTCAGACACAAATTCCTGGGAAGTTACAAGAACGCTTTTGCTCCAACATCAAAAAGCCTTTGTTCCTATTAAGAATTAATTCCTTGGGCAGTTCCTTGTTGTTTAAATAAAGCCACTGTTTTTTGGTTATATCTTGGCAGCAGATAGCATACCAGGCTTCTCCAAATGGGGCTGTCCGGCCTAAATGCCATTTCTTAATGCAGGGTTGTTGCAGCCTAAAAAACACGTACTTTTGTTTCCGTACAGTAGTTTTGGGCTCTTCAGTTGAAAGATGCAATGAGATGAAGTCTGGTTATTGCAACAGCGCTGAATGTGATCCTTTGTTGGGAGGAAGCAAGGCACGGCCCTCTCCTATCAGATAGTGGCGAGGGCAGACTTGAGAGAAGTGGGCCGTGGTATTTGGAGGCGGTTATCGTGTCTGTCATGGGTGGAGGGGTGGTTATTTTGAGCCTACTTAGAGATAACAGACCTTGCAGTGGCTGTGTTTTTCAGGCCATTAATCCATATTTCGAATGCATTTAAACAGGTCGACGAAAGGATCCGGTTTCATTCCGCTTTGAATTACACACAAAATACTACGTGACCGTTTCTGCTTCATTCACGCGAGTTTCGAACATCTTAACTTCTTTTTGCTTTTAGAACAGTCTTGAAAGTGAGTTACAGTCTTGCAATTAAAATGCCTGTAGGAATTAGTATTTGGTTTTCATCTCTGAATATGCTGTAGATTAGCAGTGTGACATTTAGTTTCTCTGTCCTCAGTTTCTCCTAATGCAGAAGGGAAGGAATACCACCTTTGTAACACGCGTTGGTGGTGCTGTGTTAGGGCAGGAGATTGCTTGTCCAGGTGTGTTCTGGCTCTTTGAAGTGTGGACAGAGTGGAGCTTTGTGGGTTTTCAAAGTGTGTTTTGGTTTCTTTGAGGGTTTTGTTTGTTTTTATAATAGAATTGTGTTTCTTCTGATTTTCTGCCCCATGCACCACATTGGAGCTTCTCACAGTGTTAAGTGCCACTGTTTTACAGACCAGATCTGGTGTCTTCATCTGACCAGAGGGAGTGACGTAGCTAAACTTGCTCTTCCCATCGTAACACTATGGTGTGCCATCCCACATCAAACCCTTTCCAGAAGCTCCCAGCTCCCCGTTTGCTGTTAATCAGAGCCGTGACAACCCTGGAAAGCCCAGGCCATCTCATCTTCCTGTGCCGCTCATGTGGGCTGGTGATGACTCTTGCGTGATGCTCCCAAATAAAGCCATGTACCTCTACATCACCCAGTTGTGCAATGCCTTTGCAGTTCCTTCCCAATCCCTTCTGAGGGATCACCTTCTGGCCTGAAGCATGAAAACTGCTTCTCCTTATCTTCACCTGCATGACTCTGGCTGCTGTCATCAGCCATAAAGTTATCTGTTGCCCTTTTCAATCCAGCCCCAACGCTGGCTTCCCTGACCTTTTCCTTATGCATTCCATAGACTGGATGCACTGCTGAGAAAAGCACTTCTTAACCTTTCCTCTAATCAAACTGGGGGACTGTAAATGAAATAACATGATGCATTGCATCTAATTACACTCAAAGGACATCATCATTAAAACGAACGCAGTATCTCCTTCTTAGGGATCCTGTTTTCCACCTCTGCTGCTTTATTTAGGTTAAATTTGCTAGACTTCAGTGCTGCTTTTCATTCAGGCTGGGAAAAGGAACAGAATCACTGTTCTGCAGTGAATTTCAAAGGACAAAATCTCAGCTGAAGTTTAACATGAAGTGAAAAGACTTAACTGCAGATGTTCCTGCAGATTGGTGGACAAAAGCCTCTGTGTTTTTATCTTTCTTCTTCCTTTCTTGCTGCTCTGTCAGGATTTAATGTGAAGGATTTTTATTTTTTCATGCCACGACCATGTTTGTTATGTGCAGCTTCCTTTTTTCTTTCAAGTCTGAAAGAGGTCAGATTAAAAACACACAAGGCAGAGGAGGCCGAGCAGTTCAAATAGCTGCAGATGGGCTATTTCGGACAGGGCTGACTCCAAGCAGCAGGAAGCATCAGTTGCAAACAGTAAAGCTCCCAGGGAAAATATGCCAGCAATTTGTCTTTTATAACCTTGTGCACACCCATTGGGTAGGAGATTTTATATACAGTGCTGCTCTGTTCTTGCTTAATTCAGTCGAGCAAAAAAAAAAAGATACTACAGATCTTGCTTTTTTGTGGTGTGCAGTGGCAGACGTGTGTTCTTCTACGTTGTAAGTGCTGCACATTTGGGATCTGAAACCTTTCTGGTAGAGCAGGGAAAGGGAAATGCAGAGTTTAGTTCTGTCTTGTGGCCGTGGTGGTGTTTGGTGAGGGTAAGGAGACGGCGGGGTTTAGTTCTCCCTCTTTTTGGGGCTCTTGTGCTCTTGGTTTCGATTTCGCTGTCTGTGCTCTCAGAAGAAAGGCTTGGCTCATGCCGCCCACCTTTCTCTTAGGCACTTCATGCTGCTCTGACTGCTTTTGTCTGAAGCTAAAGCAGTGTTTTATGGAAAAATACAGCCTGGTATTTACACAAAGTCTGTTTGCCCTGAAGAAACCCAGGGCACGTAGATGTTGTATGTAGGAATCCCTGTACACATGCATTTCTAAACAGCCGCTATTTCAAGTGAGCACAGCCATGCAACGGGAATCCCAAACAGCGTTTTAGGACAAAAAATAAGGCGGTCCAGCTGTAACCACAGGAGGAAACTTCAGTAGATGGAGGGTAATCAGCCAAGTCAGAAATTGGCTGACACTGTGATTTAAATCTTGTAAGCATGTTGCCAGGGCTGTAGGATTGTTAATGCCCATAGGCTGCGTGATGCCAGACTCCACCTGAGCAATGGCACCTCCCGTGTCCCTGTGGCACACCATGGGCCAGCAGTGACAACAAGGGGAGCTGGGGTTGTTTTATCCATTCACACCACTTCCTGCAGCACCTTGGGGAAATTCAGAGAGGTCCCATCCAAGTAATGGCTTGCACCAGCCCTGCTTGCCGTGAGCGATTTGGCAGGTTCACCGCAGCCAAAGGCACGGCCGCGGGAGTTGGCTTTGGGCTGGGCGCTGCGCTTTTACGCTGACCTCTGCAAACTCGTGCAGAATTGTTTTGTATATCTGGCAGAACATTTGGGTTTGTTTTGTTTTGTTTTACTCAATCAAGTGCAATATTAACCAGCTCTTCCATCAATTTATGATCTCGGCATCTGTCACTACAAGGTAGTTCATACCAGATTACTCTTATCTGCTCCCTGCGTACGTTCCTGTTTGGTCATAAACGTTACTAAATTTTTTCTGCAGAAACACCAATGGGATTTTTACTTTTGGATCTTTTCTGAGGCCGTTAAGGTGTTGACACTGAGTATCCAGATCAGTTTTTAATATCTTGGCTTACAGCATCATTGTGTGGAGGGAGAGGAAACGGGATGTCAAAGCTGCTAGCGCCTTGGGAGCAAGAGTCCAGTAAAATTCCAGTAACACAGAATCCCAGACCGTTAGGGATTGGAAGGGACCTCCAAAGCTCATCCAGTCCAATCCCCCTGCCGGAGCAGGAACACCCAGATGAGGTTACACAGGAAGGCGTCCAGGCGGGGTTTGAATGTCTGCAGAGAAGGAGACTCCACAGCCTCTCTGGGCAGCCTGGGCCAGTGCTCTGTCACCCTCACTGAGAAGAAGTTTCTTCTCCAATTTCAGTGGAACCTCCTGTGTTCCAGTTTGTGTCCGTTACCCCTTGTCCTATCATTGTTTGTCACTGAGAAGAGCCTGGCTCCATCCTCGTGACACTCACCCTTGAAATATTTATAACCATGAATGAGGTCTCCCCTCAGTCTCCTCTTCTGCAAACTGAAGAGCCCCAGCTCCCTCAGCCGCTCCTCAGAAGGGAGATGCTCCACTCCCTTGATCATCTTTGTAGCCCTACGCTGGACTCTCTCCAGCAGTTCCTGTCCTTCTTGAACTGAGGGGCCCAGAACTGGACACAATATTCCAGATGTGGTCTCACCAGGGTAACCCTCTGGAAAACAACGTACTGGGTTCAATGCATGTTCAGCTTATATCTCTATAGGCAGTGAAGATGTGGTAGGCAGGAATTAGGGCCAGTGTGAACGCACACTGCCCTTGTGGCATAAGATAATAAGTATCTGTTGTTGTGTGTGTGTGTGTGTATGTATGTACACATACACGCATATATATATATATATTTTTTAATATCAGGATCTATTTCAGATACTGCAGGGAATTCACATCGCCTGCCTATTTCGGTTGGATTATTTATAGCTACAATATTTGCAAGAAAGCTGGTGTATGTGAGGTAATTTCCGGTGTGGTAAGCCACAGTCATTTGTTTGTGCTGGGTCCTTGCCAGGAGGCAATATATACCTCATCTTGACGGCAATGATAGGCATTCGATGCGAATTTCCTGACACAGGAGCTCACTTTTTTTTTTTGCTTATTTATTTAATTTCCAGAGAGAGTTTCTCACATACAAACCCTCTGAAGAGTTTTCCCAAAGGCCCCTGAAAATGTTTGCGTGATTTATTTGCCTTCTTGATAAAAATAAACATTGTGCTTACTTCACTAATAGATTTGCTTGGGGAACAGATTTGGAGACTTAAACGTGCAATTATGTGTGTGAGAAGATGGTGTTTTTAGATGTGATCTGAACTTAAAGCAGTGTTTTAAATAAATAAATAGAGTAATCTCATTTTGGTCGAGGGGTGGTCTTGTTCTGATTCAGCCAATCCATTCGTTAAACCACAGCAAAGCATTTTCCTGACTGCTTTATGCCTCTTCTACTTGCATTGGTTTGAAAGCAAATCCAGGCTATATTTTATATCTTGACAAGCCTCTTCTGCTCTGCCCGGTGGAAATGTGCACCTCAAGAAAGTTCCAGAGAAGAGGCAATTTAAAAGCGTGCACTTCTGGACTTAATCCTATTCCCACTGGAAATCCCATAAGCGGTCAGATTAGCTTTGTCTTTGGCAGGGATTAAATTTGCAGAGAATCTCAAGTTTTCATGCTAAGGCTGGTTCTTGGTTGGGAAAAGCCTTTAGTCCGAGGCATTTAATACAGAATAGTGGCACTTTTAATTATGGCACCCCATTTCTGTTGTTTTGCCAGTGCTTGGGAGTGCTGCGTTGCCGTTAGTCCTGGGAAACACTAATAACAACGACAGTTACCCAATTGATCCACAGCCTCTGCCTGGGGTAGCAGTGGCGTTTGCTGGGCAGGTCGTCAGGAAAGGGGAAGATGTCACAGATGCAGTGTCACAGATCTCTGTTTTTAAGGGTAAAAGGCAAACTTTGTTGGCTGTTAAAAGTGTCTTATCCTTGCAGGAACTGACTATAGACTCTGGAAATAGATATACTACATGCTTTTCTGGTGTGTTATATGCACAGGATAGCTTAGTAACCTTATAGTGCTTTTAGAAAATCGTATTCTGCCTTTGGCAGGTACCGTGATACCAGATTTCAGAATCTGATTCCCTCCCAGCTTTCCTGATGGTGTTTTTTATCTCTCTCTCCTCCTCTTTAGCAATCTACAATTACGATGCTGTGCAAGATGTGGAGCTCTCCTTGCAAGTTGGCGATACTGTTCACATCCTGGAGATGTATGAAGGTAGGTGGAGCATCACTTCAAGTGCTCTGCAGTGCTTTTTGAAAGGAAATAGAACGAATCAAGATATTAAAAAAAAAAATCCTACAGATTCCATGTCTCAATTTTCAACTTCTGATACGCCCAAAAGCGCAAAGCTTGCAGTGCAGTGTTTGCTGTGTGCACTTGAATTTGTGTGTTTTAATACCATTTAAAAATGCAGAAGTGGCAATACAGTTCCCAACAGAGGTTTGCCAAGGTAAAATATTTCACCAGGCAGCGCCGAAGAGAAAGAAACCCTGACTTTGGGCTGTTCATTCCTGTTTTCCACCACTTCTGCTTCCCTTGGCTCCTCCTTGTGCCAGGCCAAGCGTTCAACTGATCCAGCTGGAAAATAATAATAGTAATTTTTAAAAGCAGCTTTTACCGTGAGTTAGCTCTTTGATCTGAGACAACAGAGGGAGGGGATGAAAGCAAAAGAGAGGTCAGGTCTAATTGTTTCAGAAGCAATGTTGGTTTAAGCTGTAACATCACGAACTGGTGTTGTATGTTTTAAAGAGCCTCCAGTTATGGAGCTTCCGTGCCCTCTTTAGGCTGTTTCTCCCAGTACTTTACTAGAAAATGATTCATACATATACCTCAGTGTAAAATATCCTAGAAAAAGGAAAACAAAATTCCTATTTTAAACGAGATGAAAATCACACTTGTGTGTTTCATATCTGCTTATTAAACCAGGCTGTTTAATGAAGATTTCAATATTAGGAGTGGAGCACAGCCATTTAATTATTTTAAAGAATGGCCTGGTCACTACTTCATTTGGAAGGCTTTCCAAAATACAAATTCAATCATTTCCACGAGCAGCATCAGCTTGAAAAAGACTCGGCGTACAAAACCTCTTTAAT
The DNA here is from genome assembly GCF_000695765.1 of Mesitornis unicolor. Taxonomy (NCBI): domain Eukaryota; kingdom Metazoa; phylum Chordata; class Aves; order Mesitornithiformes; family Mesitornithidae; genus Mesitornis; species Mesitornis unicolor. Next base: position 16,445 of record NW_010169837.1, read on the forward strand.
ATCAGCGCTGGGAACAGCAAGCTGCTTATTTAGCACATTTGTTCTTGGCCAATTGTTCCTTTTCCACTTCTCTTTGACCTTGGCACTGGCAACAGCCGGTTCCTACGTGTCGGGGCACATTGTTGCTGATGTGTGTTTTTACACTGAGTGGACATAGAGAGAAATAGGGGAAAATCTGTGTATATTAGTACTAATTTGTGAACTGGGTTTGCAAACAGGCACAAGGAAGAGGGAGTGTCAGGGATGAAACTACCCTAGGAAGAGGATGCTTCTTGTACTTCCCAAAATGTCAGGGTATTTCTTTCTCTTTTATTAAAGCAGCATCCTCATTTAATTCTCCTGCTTAGTCTGCAATCAGCTGTTTAACAGAGCCAAGAATGGGAAATTAAAACCTGAAAGGCCTCCTTTTTTTCACCTGAAATGTCCCAGTTTGGAACTTCGGCCTGAGAGATTCAGTTGTAAATGGTTTGGGAAATTGAATGTGTTTTGATTGTTTCCCTATGCTGAGCCATCAGTGCAGCGTCCTGGTTTGTGACTGAGGCACCCAGGAATGACTGCAGTGCAAATAAAAGCTTTTCCTGGGAAGAGCAGCCAAAAATTCAGGCCAGACATTGGTGGATGTACTGGAAAAGTTGCAGATTGTCCCTGAGATGGTGACTCTGCCACGGGGCTGGTCTTATTTCCCAAAAGTTCATCTTAAAAATACCAAATTCGGATATTCTGTCTGCTTGGGAGGAAATTCTCACGTCTTGTATCAATTTTTCTTTATTTTGGGACGTCAGCTTTCAGCTTTGTTTCCAGACATCTGTGGGTTGTGCTTTTGAGAATTAGTGTTCTCACAAGAGGGTTTTTCTGTTTCTTCTCATGCTAATGATGTAAACTTACAAATCCAGCTCCGATCTGATAAAAGTGAGGGTTTTGTTCCCCTCATCGCTGTTCTTATCTGGATACACAAGCCTCAATTTAGAAAAAAGATCCATTTAACAAGGGCCTTGGCTTTGCAAGTGGAAAGGCTCGGAGATGCCTCGTGAAGTCCTTTTTTGAGTGATCCTGGTGTTCCTTAGGCTGTCATAAAATCCTTTAGGGAATTAAGGAGCCGTTTTTCAGGGTTTTCTCATGTCATGGTAAAAGCCACTTGGAAAATCTTCCTTCTTGCTGTTGTCCCCTACCTCAGGATGCACAGGAGCATCTTTGGGGAGTTACCAGGAGGTTTTGGGGGCTGTTGCACCACAGTTTGCTCTGTCAGTCATGTAGGATGTGCGTCCTTTCTGCTCCTGGTTGGAGTCAGCAGGTTTTCATTCCCCACCGTGTTCCTCCCTCTGTATCCACCTTCACTTGAAAGCTCTTTGTGCTCTGCCTCTGGTTTTTGGCCGGCTCCGCGCTGTCTGTAAGCACTGAAGTGCACGGTTTGTTCCTTGACAGCAAGGCTGAAGCTTGCGCTGGGTTTTGGCGTTAACAGTAAATGTTATCTGACTCTCAACCGGCTGAATAGCTTTGAGACATAACACTGATACCACAGAAAGCACTGGAGGAGCTGTGTGAGAAGCAAAGAGGAATAAAGCGAATTAAACTGCAAGGCAGAAGGTACGGATGCAGTTTGGTGCAGGCTTCTGTGCCTCACAATAAGAAAATGCACCTTTAAATTGCAGAATCCCTGCTCATTGATGCTGGGACATGCTGTCAGGAGGTAGAGCCCTATTGCAAAGGCTGGAAGTCTTTGGAAAGTTGGCCAAATTTGGGGTGAAGCTCCAGCATTGCATTTTTGTTGCTTTTCCCATGCTTTGCCTGATGTTTTATAAGTCCCAGTTACAACTCATCTGTCCTTGAGCAGTGAGCTGGGGAGGATACATTTATGTTTAGGGGAATCTTTTCTCATCTGCAGTATATATCTTATTATTTCCTGCAAGCTGTGGGAAATGGCCGAGCTGTGGCTAGGAGGAATGTGTGCCCACATACCGTTCTCATCTTCAGTCTTATTATTTCCTGCAAGCTGTGGGAAATGGCCGAGCTGTGGCTAGGAGGAATGTGTGCCCACATACCGTGATCCCAACCAGTTTCTTCTCCTGACGAAAATAAGCTTGCATTGAATTTGTTCCTAGTTTCAGTCTCTCTCTCTCTCTCTCCTCTGACGGCTGCAGATCAATGAAGCAATCCCTTGTTTTATTCCGGTACCGGGCAGGGGTGCGTGTTGCGGTACCCAGTGGTGGTGCGCTGCGGCGGAAGAGGAACAGAGACCTTGTGGTTACGCACGTGACCTGGGGTTGCATCTCTGTACAACTTTGTCGCCTAAACTATTGTAATTTGGATAATTTTTCTGAGGCTTTCTTATACTGCATTAAATCCATGTAAGGGTTGAGGACCTGCGTTCCATTAAAAACAAAACAAAACACTTTATGCCATTTCTTTGCACGACTCAGTCTGCTGTCCTTGCATCCTTAACCAGACCTCAGTTTGTAAGAGTGTTGTAGTAGCTGAAATTTGCCACGTCATCTTCAGCTGGAAAGCTTTTCTCCATTTAGCACATCTCTGCTTGGAGGAGATACTCAAGAGAAACACTTAAATACCCTATCATTCCTCTGAAGCTTTAGGCAGGTTTTTATAAGAAAGTAATCAAGTCATCGTCCGCTGCCAAAAGCTTTTGTTCCTTGTAAAATGATGAATAAGATAATTGTAAATTGGAGCAGGATTCTGAAAAAAATGGCATGAGATGCTTGCTGAAATAGTTTTGCATAATAATAGACAGCATGGTTTTATGCAACAATTGCAAAATATTTTACAGGAATGGGGTAGTGCCAAGAGGCCATTTTAAATACGAGGAAGCTGTGGCATAGAGGGGCTGCGAGACTGCGTCAAATGGAATTGAAAGCACTGGGGAAATACTCTTAAATTCCATGAGCTTTGTATCCCACCCTAAGTAACTTGTACTTGAGCATTCAAATTAATTACGACTTGGATAAAAATAGAACCTAAATCTTCTCATCCCTAAGCCAGAACCGAGTCCATTGGTCCATGGTGGATGTATAATCCTGTCTTCATCCTGGGGAAGGAGTGGAATGTCTTCTTTCCTCTTGAGTTGCTGCTGGAATACTGGGGATTACGTGGGCAGGCTTGCTCACCTTCTCATTGCTAGAGAAAGGGGAAAGACTGTGCTTCACAACAAAACAAATACCGCTTCCCTCTACCCCCCAAAAAAACCCCAACAAAACCTGTGTCCCCCCTGCTTTAATTTATAGATGAGGGGTCTCCGATCCATGGTTCTTCATGGAAATTTTTTGCTAAATATATAAATATATGGGGATAAAAAACCTAAATAACTGCAAGTTATAAAGAACCCTTTCCCCTCCTCTCTTCTTTGCCTGATTATTCCCTTAAATCCCTTTCCCTTCTTGCTGCTGCTCCCTGTCAGCTGAACACAATTGTCTTGGATCACTGGTGCTGTCTGACTCGATAGCTTTGACCATCATTCATGCATTATAGACCATAATCTATGCCCTTCGTGTTCACAGAGGTAGGGCGAGTTTGTTTGGTTTCAGTGCAAGTAGCACCTTAGGAGAGGAGTCAGAAATGGGTGCTCTAGGAGCTGGGATCGCAGACTCTTGGCATTTGCAATGCGTTTTCAGTGACTGAGAGTCAGTGTGAAAGTGCAAGTCTGCATCCTATCCCAAACATGTACAGGGGACGTTACATCTGCACAGCAACATTTAAAATAGAGCAGATTCTTCTGAAATGTTTAGTTTGTTATTTCCAGTAATTTCCAGACTGGAGGTCTCAGATCTGTTGCTTATGGCAAGGACCAGGCACCCAGAGGAAAGGGTGCGTGGTGATGCATGCAGCCAAGAAAAGTGGTGAGGGTGGATAGAAAACCCCTTTGTCTCACCCAGTTTGGGGGTGGTGGAAGAAGAGTGGGAGTCACTCAGCCACAGCCGTGGTGTTCTCCCATCTGCTCATGGCAAATGCAGCAGTTTTGTCATACGCTTGCATTTCACTGCCCTTGAAATCAAACCAATGGTCAGAGCCCAGGTGCTGAAGAGAGAAGAAACGTGCATCTGAGGGTGACACAGAGTCTTGGAGATCAGTTAGTGCTTTGTATCTCATCAAGATAATGTTGAGAAACAATCTCTGTACCAGGGGAAGCAGGTCAGGGTTGTGGGGTTTTTTCATTTTCCAATAAAACGTCTGATTTCAGCCTTCATTTGAAGGAAGTCCAACCCAAAGGGGATACGTGGAGTAGAAGTGAGGGTGTCAGCTCATGGTGGGAAAGTTCACCTTTCTGCCCTGCTCTTGGGAACCAGCAGTAGATCTCAAATGAGCAAGATCAATAGATTTATGAAGTAGAAACATAGGGAAAATGGAAAAGTACATTTAATTGCTGTAGACAAGTAGGAGGTAACTGTTTTTGTTTCCTTTTGACAGGCTGGTACCGAGGATACACGCTCCGAAATAAAGCTAAGAAGGTATGACCTCACTTTTCTGTAACTCTGATTTTTATTTCACACCTTGCCAGCCCCCATCTGGTGCTGTAATCGTCTGTGCTCTGCTGGATTTCGTGTTGTAATATTGTGCAGGTCTCCTGATCACCGTGTCCTTTTCCTTAGCGAGAGAAATAAATGCCCTTGAGCTGAATGTTTCAGAACCGTTAACTGGGTGCTCCTCCACTGAACCAGCAAAACTGACTGTTGCATATCTGCATACATAGCTTATTGCTTTATTATGATGATCTTGGACCTGTCCAGCATTAGTACCCTATGTAATAGCAAGATTAGAGTTTTGATTTGACTTGGAATATATTCCAGAAATTGTGCTTGTGTGGATCTCAGCCAGACTCCCTGAGGTTTGTGAAACCAGTCTGAAAACAGCATGGAAATCTGGTTTCCCACAGGAACCCTCACACCTCTCATGTGGTAACAGCCTTCACAGTCTCTGTTTTTCAGGCGTGAAGGGGGATGAAAAGAAAATAGAAAAGGAGTGCGGCACTCCTAGAAAGTTTCTCTTGACTAATGGAAACTTGGGGCTGATGGATTCCTACAAAGGCTGTCATTTATTGTGAGCTTTTCTAGAGAAACACAGGCCCAGGGCAGCTCGACAAATGTCTCCAAGAGTATTTTGTAGCAAGGGCAAATGAGTATGACTGATGGTTTGCAAGCATTTACAACATTTCATATAGGAAGATGGGCGTCATTGCAGTGGAGCAAGGAATTGACTTCTCTGAGGTGCTAAAATATCAAATATAGCGCTCAAGCCTGCAGCCTGATGCTCCTTGCTGTCTTTTTTTTCCTGTGATTCCTAACACATTTCTGCTATAGGCAAGCAGTAAACATCGCTCCCAGTTACTGTTCAGCTGATCACGCTCTTACCCCCTGCCCCTGCTTTCTGTCAAATGCATTTTTGTCATGCCTTATCCTATGGGGTGATTTAATTTATTTCTGTATTTCTTTTTAGGGCATTTTCCCAGAAACATATATCCATTTAAAAGAGGCGATCGTGAAGGACCGGGGGTAAGTTGGAACTTCTTGAGAGATGCTTTTGGTAGCAAGAACAATGCAATGATTTTAATTTTAAAAAACCCAAACTTTCTTTGTTTCAGAGTATTGTAGATACCAAAAGCAATTCTAGGCAGGACAATGCTATTTGCAAAAATAGGAAAGCTTTGGCAGACAAGTTAGTAGCGAGGCAAATCAATCAAGTGACGCTCGGCTCCTCTGGGGACTCCTGCAGGTCAGAGCACTCCTGGTCGCAGCCAAGCAGCCAGCGGGAGCGTGGATTCCTTCCTGTCTTGGAAAACATTTGAGGAAATGACTCCTCGTTTGATTCCTAGAGCTGATTCTGTGAGAGGGAAACAGCAGTTGCAAAGGAAGAGACCTTAGAAAGTACTTTTTCTTCTTAATAACTGTGGCCAAGTTCCTGTTACAGCTGATGATTCTTTCAAACGTGATTTCTGTCTATTTAGCGTTGTGTTTCTGGAATGGATCAGTTGGAAATACCAAGGCTGAAAGAAACTTGAAATGTGTTTGCATTAAAAATGGGTAATTAATGTGTGCGTGTGTGATGGAGAACTAATGGAACAGCTTAAGAATCCTGGCATCGAGAGTGAATTGTGTGAATATCCAGCCCTCTGGAATTCCTATTTACACATTTATCAAAAAAAGGAGGTTTTACTCCTAAATTCTAATCTTGAGTGTAACACCTTTTCATTCTATTTTCTCCTTGTTTTCCTAGACAACACGAAACAGTGATTCCAAGTGAATTACCCCTCGGACAGGAGCTCACGTCCACCCTGAGGGAGTGGGCCGTTATCTGGCACAGGCTGTATGTGGTGAGTTTTCTTCAGTGGTTGCTATTTTATTAACCACCATAGGTTCATTCTTGCTCAAAGACACATGACTGGAGTTTGCAATGAATTCCCTTCTTTCCAAGGTGATTAAGGCCCATTAAAGAGAGTCAAACTTGATCTTTCTTCCTTCCTAGTGAGTTCAGCCTGCATAGTGTCTGCTCTGAGACTTTAATTAAGACAAGAGAGTGGTTTTAAATTAGCTCGAGCCATTCCGTTTATCCAGAGCAAGCTCTCCTATTAAAAATTGCACCAGGCCAGGAGCTTTGTTTGTGCGCCACGAAACCACAAGAATTTGTTCCACCCTCTTAATTTAATGAGAAGCTGTATGTGACGTTATGGCTGTGTGAAAAGAGAGTTTGGTTCCTGGGTTGGTTGGTTTTATTTCTGAATAACTTTAGGATCCTAGCCTCAGAATCCAGTTTTCTGAAGAGCAAAAAAATCTTTCATGTTCCTGTGCTTAACCAACGTAAGTCTTAAAATAGCCTTGGAAAATGTTGTGGTTTGAAGTGGATTTGAGTTTATTTTATTTTCCCCTGCAGTATGTATAAAAAGAAAAAAAAAAGCTAAAGGAGGAAGGAGATACTTGAGGAGAAAAAGGAAGTACAGGGAACTTTTAATCTTTGGCAGCATTTCATTTTACTACTTCAATTTCTCTGTTCTTGCAGCAAGCATTGCACCAGTGGGTATATCTCCACTGCAAAATAAATACAAAAATGGGTGAGAGTTACTAACTCGTTTAGTTAATAGGAGTTAGCTAATGTAAACAGCTGTAGAGAGAACTCAGCTTTAGCTGTCACATTGAGATCTGCTCTGTATTTCCCTGAAAGCTAACACAGCTTGCCTTCTCCTTGCAAGTATTGAAATGCAAGTTAAGAACACACTTTTTTTTCTTTGTTTGCCAAATATGTCTCTAATAGGAACTAAAAGACTCATCCAGCCTCTGTCAAGCCCCTTTACATTCACCCAGATCAGAAGGATGGTGACTCTTTATAATTCCTTTTAGATTTGTGTTCTCAGGGGGCAAATTAGGAGTAGTTTCATATCATTCATGTTCTTTGCAGACACCAGAATGAGAAAATAATTGAAATGAGTCTCTTTGTGCTGTGTGGGAGCAGCTGGGGTTCGTAGTTAAACATTAACAGTCTTGATACAGAGAACTGTATTTGTCTGTGAGGTTTTTCTCAAATAATGTCCTGAGGAAATGGTGAAGATCCTGTATCTTGAGACACTTAAACCTTGGCAGTGCAAAGTACTGAAGAGTTTGTTCCTTTGCCTTAATCTCAGAGTGTCATAAGGTGCCAGTTTCTCAGATGTTTTTAGTAAAATAGTAAGTTCAGTTGAATGGATTTCAGAAAGGTTACTGAGCTCATCGTTTTCAGGCTTAAAATTGTCTCTCTTTTCCTGTAGGATAACAAGACAACGCAGTTTCGCCATGTCCAACAGCTGACTTACAGCCTGATCGAATGGCGGTCACAGATACTGTCTGGGACCCTTCCCAAAGACGAGCTGGCCGAGCTCAAGAAGAAAGTCACTGCTAAGATTGACTATGGCAACAGGTAAACCCCAAAACACGGGGGAGAATCCCAAATCCCAGTAAAGGCTCTAGATGGCTGTTGATACAAAATGGTGTAAATGACCAGGTGAGGGGGACGCTGTATTATGGGCTTTACCTTTTTCCTCAGAAGGGGATAATTACGGCTTTCAGTCCCCGTCACAGAGTGACTGGCCTGGCAGGTGGGCACGTAGCAGTTGGTTCTTCATATGCCAGCAGTCCGTTTGACTTGGCAGGAGATGTTACCTGTCTTAATTCTGCATAAGTGCTGGCACATGATGGCATTTCCCATGGAGTGCAATTTGTGCCTGGCTAGCTGGAGCCAGGATTTGGATGCCGTTGATGAAATAAACTGCTTTGTCAGCAGTGGAGTAATACAATTCTATAGGCCAGCACCAAAACTCCATCCTTCATTGGTTTGTACAGAACAGGGTTTGTCTCCAGAGCTCATGTATCTGCCTGCTAGACTTGATTCAGGTCAAATAAGTCAATTAAGAAGAAACCTTATGGTGAATAATAATAATCAGCCATAATCCATAAGCTTGGTAGAGATATTCATACCTCTTGTTGGGAAAAAAACCCAGAAACCTTTAAGCAAGAGTGAAGAAGATGTGATCTTAAATTAAGTTGCCTGACCAATTATTTTTCCATTGAATGGGAAAATGTGGGATCAGTATTTCAAGACAGGAAAACCAGCAATGTGATCATTACAAGGAATGGAGTTGGTGCGCGTTGGCTGCCTAATGGGGTCCATGGTTTGATCTGTGGTTTGTGCTCTTCCAGTCACCTTTGCTTCTTAAATGTTGTGTCGCTTCTTTTGTCCCTGTGACGTCCACGCTGCTCAGGATCCTGGGTTTGGACCTGGTGGTGCGAGATGACAATGGGAACATCTTGGACCCGGATGAAACCAGCACAATCTCTCTCTTCAAGTCCCACGAATCTGCATCCAAAAGGATTGATGAGAGAATCCAGGAAGAGAAGGTACATCCCTTGTCGCTGGCTTTGTCCTCTCCAAATAACTTTTACATTCCTCTTAAGGATATTGTGCTACTTTGGAAGAATTAATTTCATCTGTGTCTGTTTTTAATGAGAGCACTCTCCTTCTTTGCAGTCCCTGCAGCAGAATTTGGACCTCCGAGGGCAGCCAATATTCAACACAACCCATACCTATAGCCTGTATGTGAACTTCAAGAATTTTGTCTGCAACATTGGAGAAGATGCAGAGCTGTTGATGAGCCTCTATGATCCTGACCTGTCCAAATTCATCAGGTAGGGTTTTTTGTAGGTGCATAAGCATAGCAAGTACCTATTCATATAATTTCTGCCTTCACTGAAATAAGTCCCTTCAAAATCACTTTGGGATAAAAGATTTTGGCAGAATTTTTCAGATATTCCTAAAAGATCGAAATGTTTTTGCCAGGTAATGGGAATTGTCAGGTTGTTGATTTATTTAATTCTTTTCTTCTTCCTTTATTTGCAGTGAAAATTACCTGGTTCGTTGGGGCAGTAATGGGATGCCTAAAGAAATTGAGAAACTAAATAACCTTCAGGCAGTCTTTACTGTAAGTTACTGTGTTTGCATTCTGGAAATTCTTCCCCATGGGGCAGACATCTGAGGTTTGGGTTCTTTCCCTCTCCCCGTGCAGCAGAGAGGGGACACATGTGGCATTTTGGGGTGTTTTCCTGGACACATAGGATGCTGTAGGCAGCCTCAGAGGAATGCTGATGAAGAGCACTTTTTAAAATGTCAGTCTAAAGCAGTAGTAAAGGTGTATTATGCATTTCTCTGTTGAAGCCTAAATGTACCAAAGATTCAGGCTCAAGATCATAGTAGTTTGGTTTTCACTTTGTTGCTTTGAATTTCAGTTCTTTGCTTCTTTTCCGTGTTGGAGTTTATTTGCAGCAAGGAGTTAATGGAAGAACTGCACGTGGATGGAGTAACTTCTGCCATGTAGCAAAGGTGGCACAAACTGACTGCCTCCTCATCACAGTGTAGTACTTTGGCAATTAACATCACAGAATCCCAGACCGTTAGGGACTGGAAGGGACCTCCAAAGCTCATCCAGTCCAATCCCCCTGCCGGAGCAGGAACACCCAGATGAGATTACACAGGAAGGCGTCCAGGCGGGTTTTGAATGTCTGCAGAGAAGGAGACTCCACAACCTCTCTGGGCAGCCTGGTCCATTTATTCTAATTTCAGTACTGTTGCTGGGTTGTGTTATCAAAGAGTAATGGGATGTTTAGAAATTGCTGTGTGGAAATCACAAGTGTTTTTGTAGTTTTGAGGGTTTTTCCCCCCCTTAGGGCTCAAAGGGAACAAGTTTTACTTCTAAAAAGTAATAGATCTCCTTTTATACGTGTGTACAATCTAACAAAACAATCTCACTCTCTCCTTCTTCTGCTCTTCCATTTATGAAGCAGATTTTATACAACTCTATTTTAAAAAATTTGTAGGATTTAAGCAGCTCTGACCTGATCAGACCGAAGATCAGCTTGGTGTGTCAGATCGTGAGGGTGGGACACATGGAGCTGAAAGATGGGAAGAAACACACCTGTGGACTCCGGAGGCCTTTTGGTGTGGCAGGTATGGAAATGAATCCCTGGAGGAAAAGAGGGATTTGCTCCTTGTGACTAATGGGCTAAAGCTGGAGTTTTTAAAGGAGCCTTAGTGAATGAGACCTCCAATTCCTGTTCCATTCCTGTGATCCCTTGCTTGAAATTTGTGGTGCAAAACAGTTTCAAAATTATCAGCTTTTGAAATACAAGTGTAATTTCTTTCCCTTGAAATGCCATAAAATGGTTTTTATGTTCACATTCACTGCCATAGGCTGATTTATGCATCCATAAAAAGGTGCTTTTTAAAAAAACTAGGATGATTGGTGCTCTCTGTAGCTGTCGTGAGTGGCGTTGGCCCAAAATAAGCCACTGTTGTTTCCATTCTGACAGGGGAGAGCTCTCTGTATTCTTTAGCAACTTGGCAAAAGTATGTGATGAACTTGTGTTGTTGCAGTGATGGACATAACTGATATCATACACGGAAAGGTGGACGATGAGGAAAAGCAGCACTTTATTCCATTTCAGCAGTAAGTACTGGGCTTCAGAGTTCATCCCATGTCTGGCTTGTTTAAAGCAGTTGTCCTTTGGAGAAGGACAAATTTGGATGGGAGCCTGGCAGTGTACCAAGGTCTCTACAAATAGATTAACTTATGGCAGTAGTCAGCTTTTTGAAGGAAAAGAGTTTTTGTCAGTCCTCTGAAGCCTTTGTTCCCCTTGATTTACATGTCTGTATGACAGGCTACGTTGCTTTTCGGCAATGCAGCTGAAATTGCTAGGTGCTCGTAGCATCTTAGGTAAGAAAGACAAGCACAGTGCAAAATAATGTTGTGGGGTCTTGGGGGATGTGACCTTCAAAACTGTTATGGGGTTGAGAGGGGAGATGTTCAGAAACACCTGAGCATGGAGAACACAACTCCTCCTTGTCACTGTTGTGGTGCCCTGAGTATTGTCTGCCTCTTGTCTTGTAAGGGTGAGTTAGAGGATGGCAGGAAAGGGATTTATTCCTCCTTCTGGGAAAGAAATCCAAGCCCCAATGGGGTTTGCACTTCTGTATTGCTGGTTAGGCTTGTGTGTTCTGCCTGCTCTCTGGTTGCTCACTTTCGGCACATTACAATAACTAAAATGAAGCTTGTTTGGGTAGGCTCAGCTGTGTTGTTACAGTCCTAAATACAACAATCCGTTTGGTGTAGCCATATGTTGTTACAAGATATTTTCAGGGGAGATTGTGTGGGGTTTTGTTTTCCCCCTTCAACCCTTTCAGGGCCTGAAATGGTGGAGAGAAGGATGTCTTTACCTTTGCAGAATAATGTTAGCCTGCTACCTTTTTTTTTTCCTTATCCATTTTAATTCTCTTGTAACGTGACTGGGTTTAGATCCAAATCTGGACATCTCTACGAGAATGGGGAGCCTGTGTGTGGACATCATTTCGATGTACGCTTTGGTTCATTATTGATGGTGTGGGGACAGGAGTGAAGTCGGGTTCAAGCTCCAAAGCTCAACAGATGAGTTTGTGAGCAGGAATAGGTTCATCCCTTGTGTAATCTCACAGCAGCCAGTGGTTCTGTTAACTTATCACTAGTTAATCTGTAGTATCTCCTGGGGACAGCTCTGAGGCTCACCTGAAGACGGAGCACATTTGATGTTTGTCTGCTTCCCGATCTCTGTTGTTGTTGTTCCCAGGATTGCGATGGAAACGTACATCAGGCAGAGACAGCTCATCATGTCCCCGCTGATTGCTTCCCACGTGATCGGAGAAAATGAGCCCCTCACTTCTGTCTTCAACAAAGTCATCGCTGCGAAGGAAGTGAATCATAAAGGGCAAGGTACAGCGGTCAGGCAAGAAGCTCATGGGAAAAGCTGGTGTGGGGAAGGGTTCCCCTTGCTTGCAGAGGAAAATAAATGGCTTGTGAAAGTCCAGAGATCAAGGCTTGCTGGAGTTTGCTGCCTTCCTGAGCCAAAAGTAGGCTCTTTGTAATGGTTGTCATCCCAGCACATCGGGAGCTAAAAGAAAGAGAAAACCAGAAGCTGTTCTTACTTGTGTGAAGTGAACTTCTCTAGCTGAAAACATGTTTGCTAGTGAAGTAATATTTGAAGATAAACCTGTCTATATGGACATAAAATGTCTTTAAGTGAGCGTGGCTGACTGTGTGTTCTAAATGGCTTTTGGTTTAAGCTGCGTTATGCAGGATTCTTCTGCCTTTGCTTGTATGTCTGGATTTTACTCAAATACGCTAGCGGATTAATCTCAGAAGGTTTGTATTTTACTTCAGAGATCTACTTGTCTAATAAGCTGTTATTCAGCATTAGCAAGACACAGAACTGGGCCAACTGAGAACTAGCTTGGGATATTTAAGGCATTTTTGCAAGGAGATCACGTGAAAAAACCAGGTTTTTATTAAGCAAAGGCTTAAATGTCATGGTTTTGTACTTGGTACAAACATTTCTCTCCTTTTCCTAGGTCTTTGGGTTTCCCTGAAGCTCCTTCCTGGCGATCTAGTGCAGGTTCAAAAGGACTTTTCCCACCTTGTGGACAGATCAACTGCTGTGGCTCGCAAAATGGGATTCCCTGAGATAATCCTTCCTGGTAGGTCCCGTATGGCTCCATGTTTCCATGAAGTGAAAGAGCCAGACTAAATTCTGGAATTTCTGCTATGAGCAGGTTGATTTTAAAGCTATCTGAAAATCTGGTTTTGTTTTCGTGAACTTTCCAGCCAATCTTTATGTCAAAGAAGTGAAAATGTAAGCTTCCTTTCTTACATTGAAAAGCGATATTTTGTGTATGTTTTGGAAGAAAGTTTCTGTTCCGTCAGACATTTTTGTTGTATATGGGTTTGACCCTGCTCTGTTTAATCCATTCAGAGTGGAGGCAGAGATTTATAAAAAGGAGAATGGTACATTTTAAAAGACCTTGTATCATTTGAGATGAAGAGAAGGATAATGTGGTACCCATGGATATTAAACACTAACCTGTACAATTGTCTGTATGAGAAAAACAACTGATTAAGCACTATGGATTTTAGGTGATGTTCGAAATGATATCTATGTCACCCTTGTACAAGGCGAGTTTGACAAAGGGAAGAAGAAGACTCCCAAGAACGTAGAAGTCACCATGTCTGTACATGATGAAGATGGAAATCTCCAAGAGGTATGGTGGCCTTTGCAGGAGTCCCAAGGCTGCTGTGTTTGATAGATAATAGCTCTGATGCATAGGATCTTATTTATCAGCTGTGTGATAATGAGCAAGAGTTATTATAGGTGATCTCAGTGACCAAATTTAAGTACTCACTGATTTTGCATTAATGAGATACGTAAGAAAATCTTTAAA
>NW_010169838.1:0-10710 GCF_000695765.1 Mesitornis unicolor
CATTCTGTGATTCTGTGATTCTGTGATCAATTGAACATCTACAGGGTACTCAGTAGCTGCAGATCTTGATCACATTTCTGTGGTCTCTAATCCTCTCGTCTTGTGACCATATACCTTATTATGTGATACAGATTATGCCCAACAAATTAGTGTTGAGGCTCCAAATTCATGTTTCTGTGTACATGTGTGTACCTGTGGTTTAGATACCAAATGGACTGGACAATTACAGCGAAAGCCATTGTGCTGTGAGACGGAAACACAGCATGGAAGACAGAAGCAAAGATGCTGTAACCCTTTACAATATATATTTTAATCTTTCATAGTAAATACATGTAATAATCAATATGTACTGCACAGATACAGGAAACATAGCACTTTTTCAGCAGTGTATGCTGCAGTCTGTGCTTAAAACACCCAGTTGCTGAAATAACTGAATCAGAACTTGTCACTGACCACGTCACAGGCAAGGTGCTCTTGCCAGTGGAAGAGCTGGATCCTAAAGGTCAATTCTTTCTTTCCATTTTAATAAAGATGTGGATTTGGGCATTAATCACCGATTGTTTTCTTCAACAGGCTTGATGCTTCACTTGTTCATACCACTGAAATGTAAGTTTGACGTTTTCTTGGGGAGGCTGGGAATTAACTACTGAAATAAACATAAGGCTTATGATGAAAAATCTGTGTTTGTGGGTAAGCTGCATATGACATTGCTGGACAGAGTAAGGCAATGTGGCATCATGTGAAAATACTGATATTTAGGAAGAACCTGCTTCCTCCCAAATACATTTATCCTTGTTCCCAGAATTTTTTTCTATTTCTCTCACACTCCCAGTTGCTGTTTGATGTGTCTAGTTATTTTCCCGTTAATAGGGGCCTACAGGAAAGCTGGAGAAGGACTTTTTACAAGGGCATGTAGTGATAGGACAAGGGGTAATGGTTTCAAACTGGAAGAGGATAGATTTAGACTGGATATTAGGAAGAAATTCTTTACTGTGAGGATGGTGAGGCACTTGCACAGGTTGCCCAGGGAAGCTGTGGATGCCCCCTCCCTGGAAGTGTTCAAGGCCAGGTTGGACAGGGTTTTGAGTAATCTGGTCTAGTGGAAGGTGTCCCTGCCCATGGCAGGGGGGTAGAACTGGATGATCTTTAAGATCCCTTCCAACCCAAACCATACTATGATTCTATAGTTAGCACTGGTGCCTTGTGACTACAGGTTGTACTCAGATCAGCAGCTGCAGGTTTTGGCATTAATGGCCTTGCTCACTAATGCATACTTTCAATCTGTGGGAGCACTCATGGGTTTACATACACAGTGTATTATACATGGAGCTCCATGAAAAACCAGAGTGCCAACTGAGACTTTCACTTGTGTTCAGAGATTGAGTTACCACACTGACACACAATATGGTGATATTAGCTGGCTGGGTAGAAGCAGCCAAGGAGAAAACATGAAAGATTATTTTAACATTCATATCTCCCATACCACACTCCTTCAGAAAGTTGGGTAGTGAGTCAGTGTTGGAAAAATTAATTGTTACAGTAACTGAGGTACGAACCTCTGCATTTAGCAGAAATAGTATCTTGCAGTCCAACATTATGACCTGTAGTGAAATAAAGAATTCTTTTCATCAGGACAAATATTTAGCAGTGTACAAGATGTCTATAACACTGAGAAAATGCATCAAGCTGAATTCTTAAGGACAAGATAGCATGATGATATTGGCATCATAAATGCTAAGCAAAAATAAACTAAGTGCCTGTAGCATCAGCACTACAGAAATTGTGTAAAAGAAATCCCAGAAATATATCAGTATTAATTATAGTGGAATTAATTATATTAATTATATACAAATAAGATAAACTAATACAGTAATATATTGGTATTAATACAGTCTAACACAGTGTATCTCTCTTCATACTTAAATTTTATATCAATACAAAAATACATTAATTACATATAGTATAACAGGAAAATGTCAGAAAATGAAGTATGAAAAAAAACCCTTTAGTCAGATCTAGAAATAGTAAAGAAAACTGGACTGTACTAATCTCATAATAATGCTATTTTCTGACTATTATGTTCTCCATAACAGGTCTTATAATATTCCAGACTCCAAAAGCAAGTTTAAGTAGACTGGATTTCTCCATCATCATTTTGTGGTTCATTAGATTTTTATGTGCTGTAGTAGCCAATGAGGAAGCATTAGGAACTCTTCCAGGAGTGCTTCATTAGTTTTAAGGCCACCTTTCAGCTTCATGCTTACTTGTAAAAAAAAATCCTTATTCTCTGCGAAGTAATGAAAGAAAAACTCCCTCATCTTTACAAGCTTGTATTTCCTTCCAATAGCATATTCTTTTCTCAGCTGGAAGGAACAGAAAATTGTGGCTTCCTAGAATTCTACAGGTCCAGGTTGTGGCCTTAAATATAGAAGACATTCATGTAACTGGGAAGCTGTTATGAAATTATCAAAGAAAGACAAACTTATATCCAGAAACACCAGTGGCATTATAAAAGTCACTATTCCTGAAATACAGATAATGATATAACAACTTACTGAGAAAAAATTCACATTTGAGAAAATTATTGTGTGTGAGCAGTATACGCACATTAGAAAGGCAATGAATGACTCTTCTGTAAACCACCACCTTCAATGTCACATCCTGTAACTATCTGTTCATAACTGAAAATAGTGTGAAACTTGCTGTCTAGGAAAAAATGAAATAGCTGTCTGCAGTGGCTAATGATATTTTTCAAACATCTAATAGGGCTTACAATTAAAATGATACAGAGTTCAATTTGTGTCAGTTCTTGTTTAAACTTGTTTGTATGGTCATCACTCGCCACCAGTCTTTCAGTGGCTTTGGGCGATGGAGGTTTATATACCGTGGCAGAGTTTTAAGTTCTTGATTAATGAAAAATTTTGGAATAAAATGTAATCACATAAAACATAATTTCATAGCAACACTTAATTTCAGAAACTGGAAAAGCCATTTTCCATAAAATGCGGTTCATTTTCTGGAAATAGATGAAAATAAAATTTTGTTCATATTGGTTAATTGTATAATAAAATACCACACGGGTTCAAAGAAAAGGTCCTGTGGAACTCTGGTAAAATGTCTGTGTTCCTTTGTATAAAACTAGTTACACATGTTATGGGAAGACTATTTTAAACTGGAGAAATGCAGAGTACAACTGCAGGATAATAAGGGAAATGACAAACATTTCATGAGAGGGGATACAAATACTTCCAGTAGTTTCTTCTGGCATAGTAAAGCTGGAAAAATGAGAAGATTAATCGCTGTATAGTTGACTCCAATTTTCAGGTAATGCAAAAAAATTAATAACCTTCATTGCACAGGTATGCAAGAAACCACACTCAACACAGAGACAAGCAGCTCCACACAATTAGCTAAAGTCCAGCAGAATGCGTTAGTTCTGGCTGAAAACTGGCTCTGCTGAACTGGGGTTAACTTCTAGGAATTCACTTATTCCTGAGGTATCCTGGTCACCATCTCTGTGGGCATGTCTGGCCCAAACTACTAATTAGCTCAGGCTGTGTTTCCAAGGAGATGGCTGTGTTACTTTCTGTGTCAGGTTGCTTTTAGAAGCAGAGCAGTCAGCTGTGAATAGCTGGACAGGTCTTAGAATGCACATAGCTTCATCTAGGACCTAGGTCTCTCTGAGTCTGAATAACCAGCCTTTTTTTTCTCCAACTTAGCTATTGAGTTCTCCACTGAAATCCAAATGTCAGAGTAAAAACTCTGAAGAACAGTAATTACACCAAGTGCATGCCTAGCATTTTGTTGACCCTAAAATTTACCTGTCTTATTTTTGCAAGCATAATTGTTTTAAGTGGTTTTATCTCTATGAAAAATACAATATTTATAATTTTTCTGATGGTTATTCAAATTAAAAATGACACAGTGCAGAAATATTTAAATGAAAGGATTCATTGTTTTGACACTTGCCTCGCTGTCTATTCTGTCAAATAAGTGAAAGATAATCCCAATGATTAGGCAGATTTTTTTCTGTCTGGGTGGCACACTTTTCTCATAGCTAATCATGTCAGAAATATTTCACAATGACTTGACTATAACTGGCAACAGTTATTTCCATTTTGTTCAAAGTATTTGCTTCTGAAGTGGTGATGTAATGATCTCAGAAAGAGTCTCTCTTCATTAAGTCAATTATGTGAACACATAAGAACGCTTATGGATACCAAGGGGCTGTGTGTCACAAAGTACTGTAAATTCATCTTAGCATCCACACAGTGAAGATAATTGTGGTGGCAGATCAGAATAATTTGTTTCAATATTTTCTCTTCCAAATACATGAAATTTTTTTATTTTCACTACAGTTCTCCTCTTTGACTGAGTTTGACTTGAAAAATGAACAGAAACCAACACACAAACTCCTAACTTTTCACAGGAATAGCATGCACTCTAGCAGTCTTTTGCTTCTTTTGATAAGTGTTTTGTCTCTTGCTGCCAGTATACAGTGTTATAAACCTTATTCATTCATAGATGCTTTGGCTATTCTGTCAGGAAATATTTTTCTGATTATATCACATTATTGCTCATTTGAACCCCCTTGTGCTCCTACTGATGACAGCTATGGAATGCACTTCAATTGATGCAGGCTCTTTGCACAGGGATTTTCAGACCTCAGAAGCCAAAGTATGAGATGGTACTAGTTCCCAGCTCTGAAATGAACCTATATTTTAGAATGATGCTACAATTATTATTAAAGTGAAATAAGAAAAGAGGCAAGGATTTGGAATTAGGTCTTGAACGTATTTTCATTACCAATGTCAGAAAACTTACTACATTGAGAAGGGTGGAAAGGCATTGAAGATTCAGCATTTTAAGATTCAGTATGACACAGGTCACGCAATGCCTGTGCCCATAAAAGTAGCAGGTGGATAACATGTGCAACTCAAAGGGTAAATTTCTGTGCATCTTCTAGGTGTGTAAAAGACTTTTCATTAAGAGAAGTTGCTTTTTTTTCCTTCTGCATAAATGCACAGCAGCTTGTGAAGGGTTTATGTAGCATGTGACTTTGAAAAACTGTTGGTCAAATATGAGTTACCTGAAAATAAATTGGGAAACTATTTTTCCTTGATGTAGAGCCAAATCAATAACCTTGTCCAACCAGAGCTGGTTCTAGGTAAGATGAGTCTCTGCACTATGTCCTGAGAGAGGAAGTTTTAAGTACCATGGTGTAAAGTCAATGTGAATACATCTGGCTTTCAAGAGACCCAACATAATACCATGTGTATCAAATTCTAGGAACGATCTGGATGAAGGCACAGAGAAGATTACAGTGACAGCTAGAAAGTCATGTTACTGACAGCTCCAGCATAAAACAGAGGAAGCTGTAGCATCTCCAGGATAGGGACAGAAGGAAGAGATCATGAAGGCAAATCCATGTCTAGGCTCTGTGTTGTGATCTGCAACACTGGATGTTCATCACTCATGGGAAGTATTGCGTAAGTTACGAGTGAGTCTTCCAGAGCACTGGAAAAAAACTGTGCAAAGAATTCCACGTAGCTTGGCACCTCAGGATCATGAAGGAAATTATCTCCACTCTACCAGAACCTACAAGACTACATGGCATCCCTAGTCTTCACAGCTGAAGCCTCATGTCCTAGGTGGCACTAGGAGTAGCTACAGCTTTGCCTGGGTGTCCACAGAAGAAAACATTTGCCTATGAATCTAAGCATTTGCCTGAGGACATAATATATTTCAGTTAGACTGTAGAGTTTCTGCATTGCTGCATTTGTAGCCTAGAATCACAGAATCACAGAATATTAGGAGTTGGAAGGGACCTCGAAAGATCATCCAGCCCAACCCCCCTGCCAGAGCAGGATCACCTAGACTAGGTCACACAGGAACGCATCCAGGCGGTTTTGAATGTCTCCAGAGAAGGAGACTCCACAACCTCTCTGGGCAGCCTGTTCCAGTGCTGTTACCCTCATAGTAAAAAAGTCTTTCCTCATGTTCACATGGAACCTCCTATGCTCCAGCTTGCTCCCATTGCCCCTTGTCCTATCATTGGACATCACAGAGAAGAGCCTGGCTCCTTCCTGCTGCCACTCGTCCTTTACATATTTATAAACATTAATGAGGTCACCCCTCAGTCTCCTCCAAGCTAAAGAGACCCAGCTCCCTCAGCCGCTTCTCATAAGGGAGATGCTCCACTCTCTCAGTCATCTTTGTGGCTCTGTGCTGGACTCTTTCAAGCAATTCCCTGTCCTTCTTGAACTGAGGGGCCCAGAACTGGACACAATATTCCAAATGCGGTCTCACCAGGGCAGAGTAGAGGGGAAGGAGAACCTCTCTTGACCTAGACATACGACACTTGCAGGTTGTGTGTTTGTGTTAACTGTCATACATCTGACAGATACTGTGAATCCCTGCATTGATGAGTCTTTAAATTTTGCATGCATGCTGGACAGCAAGGGACCTCCTGGGAGTCTCCATAACCTAAATCCACAGCTATTCCACACATACTGAATGCTTTTTCATAAACCACTTTAAGTTTATTCTAAACTGGTTTGATTTTGTTTGTCCTTAGTGAGTTACACGAGTTTCATTTGCTTGTGCTTCTGCTACTTTTACAGGGAATACCAGAAACTGAATTTCTTCACTTAATTAGCAGTTTGAAATTACCCATGAACAATTCATATGTACCCCTTCTCCAGCCTTGTCCTACAATTTCAATAGCTCTTCTTTTTCTGTTGTGTGGCCTGCTTGAGATTCAGTTCACTACCCATTCATTTTGATTGACAGTCATAGTGTCATTTAAAACAGAGGTAGAAGAAGACTTGAGACAGCTCACTTCCTTTTCCATTATACACTTCAAGACACCATGTGTACTTCTTAGTATTTGTCTTGCTAGGCTAGACAAACCAAGCTTTCATCATCCTGGTATCCTTTCTCTGTCTGGTTGGACATTTTATTCCAGCTAAGGTTTCACCAGATCTCTGTTAATAAAACTTAATTTTGGTGAATGCATCTGTAAGATTAAATCCAAAAGTACCATTTAATTCGTCTTTAAACAAACACACATGCCCCAGGTTTTTGCTTCAAGGGAGAAGATAACAATTCATTTCACTTTGACAGGAAGTTTTCTTACTTATTTTGTTATTTTATATTGAGCAACTGACACTTAACACTGGTAGTTTATATAGCTGTAATTCTGGCAAATATTTATTTTCTCAGTGAGATGGATTGTGTTTGTCAGTCCTATGCATGATCTGTGGTTGAGTGTAGAATGCAGTGGCTTACTTACCTATGC
Source organism: Mesitornis unicolor (assembly GCF_000695765.1). Classification (NCBI taxonomy): domain Eukaryota; kingdom Metazoa; phylum Chordata; class Aves; order Mesitornithiformes; family Mesitornithidae; genus Mesitornis; species Mesitornis unicolor. The sequence goes on from NW_010169838.1 coordinate 7,301, forward strand.
TTGTCAAGCAATAAATGATCATTTAATAGAGTGCTTTAAGACACGATCATAGGTGTGAAAAATGTTCTGTAAAACAATGCATTTTCCATTTTCTATTATAGGAGTAATCCAGCTATATACTGTTTAAATATCACCATCAGCTTCATGCGGAGTAAATATATGCCTGTCCTGGTTTACTGGGACTGAATTTTAGATTCACTTTTCTGCTGAGGAGAACAGCAATTTTGTAAGGACTGTAAGACTTATTTCATGGATATAAAGTGACAAAACTTTGTTATAGTTTTTCAGCTAAAGCTGGTATGCAGGTTGCCATAGTGATTAAAGTCTTTAATAGTTTTAAGTTAACCAGGTGCAGAAGCTAGGAGGAGTGAAAGCTAGGGCAGGTAACCCAGGCCAACCAATTAATACTAATCTATACCATAAACATCACATTTACCATAAATTAGGGATTTTGCTGGGCACAGCTCCCTTCTCTCCTCCTTCTCCTCATCCCCTCTTCTTGGCTGACATCTTGAGAGGAACTTGTTTCCCATCCAATTCCTGAGGTGTACTCCCCCACAACATTGCCTGAGTATAACTCTGTATTTTATATTATAATCATTATTAATATTAGTTCTTTTTATTACTATTTTATTAAATTTATCTCTATTTCAACCCATGAATCTCCTTTCTTTTTCCTAACCCTCCCTTCCTGGGTGGGGAGGAAGCATTGGGTGATAGAGTAACTGCATAAACCATGACAATACAAAACTCAAAAGTGGTATCGGAATTAGTTGTGTTATACCACTTGACTCCTCAAACCATAAGGCGCTGCTCTTTTTACTAAGCTTCCTACAAGAGATTGACACTCTGGAGCCTTGTAATGCTGGACACTTGCAGCTGTGTTCATGATGCCAGGCCAACTCAAAGCTTCTCATCAACACAGGGAGAACTCAAGGCTAAGTTTCAGCTTCTTCAAATTCTCTGCGTGCAATGGCTTCAGATAAGGCTGAGGTTTTTCTTTGCCTTATTTCAGCCATTCTCCCCTTTCTATGACAGATTTTAGCCCTCCTTTTTTGCCTCAGCTCCCACTTCTCCTGTGTTCAACGTTAATGTCAGAAAGTAGTAGTACCTCAGAAAGAATAAAAAATATACCCTATATTAAGAGCAACTGACACTCCAGACTGCTTCCCATGCCAAGACAAGGCTACTTCTCTTTTTCAGGACTTCAGCCTACTTTTTGGGACTACGCTGGAATGTTCCTGGTTGTATTCTTATTTTTCTGAGCAGTGTCTTCCCGATGTTTGTATATACCCTATTTCTTTCCAGTAAGTACATAGTCCTCTTTGGCAGATGACACATGCTATTATATACAGATATTATACAGACTTATAAGCAAAAATTGCCAAATCTGTAACAATTAAAGGCATTGACATTCAATATCCTTGAAGGTCAGGATCCTCTAAAGCTACTTTTGCTCACATACTGGCTCACTTATACAGTCAGTGTTTATGTTGAATAAGTCATGTAGGTTTTCCCCACCTTTCATCTTCAGAAAATGATTTAATATAAAATGTAGTTCAAAGTAAATTCAAGGTGCTTCTTTTTTTCTCTTTAAATGTTTTATTTTCTTATTTTCAAAGACTATGAGTATGCTTTTTATACTGAAGTAAAAAATTAGGAATGCAAATTTGACTACATGCTGCATATAGAACAGCAAAGTAACACTTGCTGATTTCTCACATTGAGAAATTTTGTACAGTTTCCACTACTGTCAAGTTGCAAGTCATTAGCATTACAAATAATGGACTGAAACCATAGATAGAATTGCTCAGAATAGAGACCCTGCAAAATCCTGTGGTGTGAATGAAATTAATTAGCTTTTGTCACTACTGTGTTCTGCAATACCAAGGCACAGTAAAAGAGTGGACTATAATGGTGAAGGAATTTTTTCTTTATAGGAAAAACATCATGCTTTTTTTGACCACAGATGAGATATAGTGTACTGATAAAGTTTAATTCAGATCTTTAGGTAGTGGAATTTTTTCTTTAATCTAACATGAGATATTTGAAAACACTTCCCAGAAAACAACCGTAGTATGATAGTTACAAAGATGACTGAAAAGGCAGTTGCTTCCTCTGTAACTGACTCAGTATAGTCTTTATCAATTTCCATGCTTCTTATCTGCTTTATTTTTAAAGCCCCAAAAGAGAGGATCCTATTTTTCAAAATGTGGACTTCAGTTGTGCATATTTTAATTTACAAGTCCGGTACCTTAAGTTGTTCTCTATGGTCTCATCTAATTGTGCAAATACACTGAAAGCAACAAGAAGTTTAGTCCTGTAGATTTATTGATTATGTTTATAAGAAATAATGCAACAAAAAAGCTTCAAACAAACAAAAGTGCAAATATTTTCAGAAAGAATGTTGTTCATATGCAATTTCATGCCAGTTCCTTTTGAAAAGATGGCTTTAATGAGATGGTGTTAACTTTCAGCATCAATCATTTCTGAGGCCATTTAATGGATGATATATGTTCCACTCGAAAAATGTAGAAAAATGGCCAGTTAGAGTAGAATATTATCAGATTTTTCCCCAGGTTTCCTCACTAGAAGAAAAATAGAATAATATACCTGTGTTTAATGAATGATTGACCTAATATTTTTTTTCAAAGTAGGAATTTCACACTGAGAATTTACTGACTAATATAAACCCTTGACCTTTTTAATCAGTGCATGGCATGACCATTTGGAACCCAAGTTGATTTCTTGTTTGATTTCTAGATTTGCTGCCCAGCTTTTCATATCCACACCTTGTTATAATTCTGGTTTATTCAGGTACATCTAGATAGCATTTGGCAAAATGAGCAATGTGTGCAGCACATAAGCTGTCTCTCAGAGAGAGTAAGAGCAGCTCTCCTGGGTGACCTTTAGTGAACCTGTTGTGATGGAAGGACTTCTGGGCTATTTGAACTGCTGTCACCCACCTCGTACAGTGGGACTGCTGACATTTCACATCACCCAAACATTCCTTCTTCAAGATTTACACCTTCAGTTATTCAGAGATTTTGATATGAAATCTGAAAGCATTAGAAAAGTTGGTTATTTCTGGTCTAAGGACTGTGTCATCAGCCCACCTTGTGAAAAACCAGTTTCTGCATGAAAAAAAAAATCTTGTAAATGAAGAAATCTGGTTGACAAAAAATGGATACTATAACCAGAAATTTAAGGAGTTTAAGATTCAGGAAACAGATTCTCTAGCTCAGACACTCCACAGCCTGAAAATACCTTTGATAATTTTGTGATGAAGGATTAGTTAAATGTCTGGTGTTTTTTTTTAATATCAGTGCTTATGTTGTTACACTGCGGTATCTCAATGCTGTTTTTGACCAAAAAAAAAAGTTATTAACAATTTAGTTAGAAAGTAGGGA
>NW_010169838.1:10741-21722 GCF_000695765.1 Mesitornis unicolor
ATTAACACCAACAATATCATAGCTAACATTAACTGTTCAAAATAAAATGTCCAGTTTGTGTTTGAACCAGATTTTGACCTCTTATATTTTTTAAAAACAACTATTTTTCATTCACTAGTTTTGCATGAAAGAAAAAAGGTGTTCTGGGATGAAACATAGAAAATCTTCCATATTATTAATAGAATTTCTAGTACATTAAAAGGAAGATGTTCTAATGAAAATAATCTATTTGCTTTGAAGCCAGTGTTCAAACTGATGTTGGAAATGGATGGCAATAAACAGTGAAAACGTACCACTTTATTCATGAAAGAATTAATTTATCTTAGCAATTAGGCATTTCAGGAGGCAGCTGTAACTCATATTTCTTAAGAAAGTTTTATTTAAATATAAATTGGTTGGAAGGAGATAAGGTTTTTTTCCCTCCAAGCTGTTATAACACTCATCCATAGGCAATATACAGAACAAACATAGGAATTAGTTTTTTCTTTCTTTCTGAGCAGACTTTGGAATTGACTAATGGCTTTTGATATCTAAATGCCCATTTCCTGCTGCAAATACATTGTTGTGAGTTCACTCTAACCAGCAGCAAAGCACCCACACAGCCAATTACTTGCTCCCCCTACACCAGCAGAAGGTGGGGAGAGAATAGGAAGTGCAAAAGCAAGAAAACTCATGGATTAATAATGACAGCTTAGTAAGTGAAGGAAAGAGAAAAAATCCATGTGATGCAAAGGCAATCACTCATCACCTCTCACAAGCAGACCAATGCACAGCTAGTCTCTGAGTAACAGCCACCTTGGAAGCGAAGCCCCTGTACTCCCTTCTCCCTCTACGCCAGTTTTTATTGCTGAATGTGAAATTATATAGCACAGGATATCCCTTTGCCCAGTTTGAACCAGCTATCCCAGCTGTGTCCTCTCGCAGCTTCTTGCTCACCCCCAACCCACTTGCTTCACAGAGGGCAGCATGGGAAAAAGAGAGTATTTTTGCTGTGCACTGCATTGCTCAGGAATAGCCAAAACACTGGGTTTTTAAAACTAAAAAAATATTATAAGTGAAAAAGTACCTCTTGAGTTTAGATGTAAATTAATGAGAAGTCATTTATTTTGATACTGTATTCCATAAGGGGGCAAGAGAGAGTTTCTAGTAGGCCTGCAAAGCAGCATACTAATTGAGGACTGGATATGAAGTGCTATATATTGCTTGCACGCTAAGAGATCAGCTGTACATTTTTTCAAATGAAACATATGAGGTTAACTGACACTTCTGACATTAATATTTTTTCCTTATCACACACCTCAAAAAATAAAGGAATGGGAGTGTGCTAGTAGCAAAGTTCAGTAAAAAGGACACAGAAAAATGTAAGCAATGAAGTCTGGAACTGAAAATCAAACCTCTTCTCTCTTTCTCATGCCATTTAAACTCTGAGTCTATAGACGCCTGCCTTTTTACTTTTAAGGTCATAGGCTACCAAGAATACCACCTCACTCAAAATGGTTTGCCTTACCTCCAGCAAAGATCCAGACAGTAGGTGACCTTCTTGCATGAGTGTCACCTTTTTCAACACAAACACTATGGTGAGAAATTGGTCTAAGTGGGAAGGAGGGTCTGGGGTTCAAGCCTTGCCTCCAGCTACAGCAATTCAAACTCGCTTTCCAACACAGTCAGAGGCCAGTTTGGGCTGAAACACTTCCTAGCATTGTATTGAAGTACAGGCAATTCTATAGTCTCTTGATGAGGGAGCATGAAATCCCAGGTTTTGACTTCTGCTTTTAGTGCTGCTTTACATATCAGAGGCATAGATAAAATGCATGCTTGGGCCTGGTACCAGGATTGTGTGGATTATAGCAGTTTGGTAATTAGACAACTCACAAGTTTTACTTCTAAATCTCTGCTGTCTTGGCTTAGAAGCAATGGTATTATAGGTCTGTTGGGTTTTATTTTTAATTTTTCCATCCAATAATTAGTTTCATTGTAGGTCAATTTTAAATTGACAATAAAAACTCTATCAGCTAACAAGAAATGCAGAAATTTCTTGTGAACAGTCAATGTTCTGCCCAGGCTACACAACAGGCATCCTAGTCCTTTAAACCAGAGATCTCCTGTTGGAGTTTCTCTTCAAGTGGTTTCAAAGACAGGTCTGAATTGTGTCCTCAGGTACTTATTTAGAGCGTACAAATGTACAGCAAAAAAAGCACGCAGAATCCATCTTCATCTGTGCAACTTGAGTTCTCCCTCTGCTCAATATCCAAATAAGAAGCTCTTATCTTCTTGGGCTATTATATACTATGTGTTGTTAAGCATGAAAATGCATTTTTATCAGCCTTTACTGAACCCATGTAGCAGAATTTTACTTGTGTCTTGATAGATGGCAAATTACATTGACTAAAAGTATACTAGTGCATACATAATTCTTGTTTTCTTTTATATCTTTTTGTGTTGTTTGGATTCTGTTGAGAGTTTTCTGCAAAAGGACTTCTGTTGTGTGAGATGTAAACCAAGGTAAATACGGATTTGAGAAAATGCTTTAACATCTGAATTTGGTTTATCTGAAAAGTTCCCACACAGTTTACCACAGTTTTTTAATGACTGTAGAAGCCTCTCATTCTTTATAAAGTGTTCGTTACATTAATTAGGGGGTCTTTTAGACAAATAATTTCCCCCATAAAAATGAAATTATGAGCATGGGAGTGGTATGATGTGAAGAAGCACACATATCTCAAATTAGAAACAGAGGCTGTTAGTTACTTAAAATAAAAGGTCCATGCATTGTTGGGAAAGAAATATGAGACTTTGATGATACAACTCTTGCATTTCTTCTCTATTACCATGTGAAGTGCCTATTGAAAGTGTGAATGATGCTGTCAGCCATACTGGCCACCAAAACAAAGTAAATGCTTCTGAGAACATGAGACAGTTTCTGAAAATCATTATCTGTGCATATCAGTTGCTATAAAAACTGGTAGTATTGTACTCTGACAAAATCAACAAGCAATTAAGTAATCAATGTTTGTTTCTCAAGATGTGTTAAGCATGTGGATAGGCAGAAAACTGGCTACAAAATACTTAAAACAGTATGTGGTATGTAATACAAAACAAGCTTTACTAGCCCAGAGAAAGAAAAATGCTTTAATTCATGTTGTGACTGTAACACTTTCAGGGTTGTTTCTACATGACCTTTTTCCAGACAAAAGTTGACTGTATTAGTCCTTCGGCTACTAGCCCTTTATCTTTTGCCATAATGCTATTGGTGATATATGTTATTTTCTCCATATAATTTCAGTACTCCCCTTTTAATTCTCCAAGATAGAGCATCACTTTGTGTAGGGGACCATTAAACAGAAAGTGTAGTGTTGCCAAGAAGTGTACTATAGACTTGCACAATGGACAAGGCTGGTAGCCAAGTGGCTTTTCTCTAAAATTGAGACAATGAACACTGTTCTTACTTCTTTGTGAGACAAATGCATATTGAGAAGTGACAAAAATGGAGAAGGCTGAGTACTGTTCATATGTAATATTGGACATGATATATATATCGCAGGTGAAACCGATACAGCACATTATGGAAAGTAGATGGAGTAATGGGCATATGCAAATTCTCCTGGATTTTCAATTAAGAGAAGTAATTGAGGTGCATGCTTCAGCAACTATGATTATATTTGTTTTTCTAATGAAATAAGATATTTATGTCTACTTGGTGAAGATGGTCTGCATTATCTGTGTGGAGGTAACTAAGTGTCAGAAAGTAACTAAATATCTGTTCATTTGTAATACTTTTGCATGAAGGAGGATTGGAAATTCTCCCTATGCACATGGGTGATGGCTTGGGATCCTTTTAAATTAATGTTCTGTTAGGCATAGGCTTAGTTTTGCATCTTCAAGAGTAATTATACATAAACAATCCCCACTGGAATCATAAACACGTAACTGCAGTGACTGTAAACTTTTTATGCAGAAGTTTTTTTCAAGTTTTATCCTTGAATTGAGCAACCTAGGACTGTGATGCATGAACTGGATCCTATGTACTGTCACATTTAAAAAAACCCAACAAAACAACAAAGAAAAGAAAAGAAAAGAAAAGAAAAGAAAAGAAAAGAAAAGAAAAGAAAAGAAAAGAAAAGAAAAGAAAAGAAAAGAAAAGAGAAGAAAAGAAAAGAAAAGAAAAGAAAAGAAAAGAAAAGAAAAGAAAAGAAAAGAAAAGAAAAGAAAAGAAAAGAAAAGAAAAGAAAAGAAAAGAAAAGAAAAGAAAAGAAAAGAAAAGAAAAGAAAAGAAAAGAAAAGAAAAGAAAAGAAAAGAAAAAAGAAAAGAAAAGAAAAGAGAAAAGAAAAGAAAAAAGAAAAGAAAATGCTTATGGAAAAGTTTGAATGCAGTGATAGTTCTTTCAATTGAAACACCTCAATGACAGTTCATTTTAGTTGAACAACAAGAAATTCTAGTTCCAGGGAGCTAGCATAAATTATGTATCTGTAACTTTTGAGTTGACTCTTGTTGCTGTTCCTTCCTAAAATCTATCTCTTAATGACTTCTTGAAGTATCATTAGTGTGTTAAGAAAAACTGTAAAACTAAAAATTGGATACCATTAAAACCCACATCTTTCTGTCTGAGCTCTAATTCCTAGAAAATGTAAAAGTTAGGGCTCTTTCCTGCAAGCTTGTGAAATAAATTCGCTGTTTCATCACTTTGCCACCTGCTGTGCACAATATCTGCTACGTCATTAATGTCAACAATTCTTTGGGAGCTGGATTCTGGAGCAGGTCACCAGACAAAGAACCTTCCCATAGTGAGTAAATAAGTTAAAAGATCTCAGTGTATTTCAACAAGTTTTTCACTTGGAGAGGAAGGGAAAGGTCAAAGAAAATGTTTCCCTTAAAGCAATAACACACATCCCTTAGTTACTTCTAATAATTGGAATAAAGAGGAAAACAAACATTGTATATAGTGAAGGTAGTTTTTGTGTTTTCTGCAAAAATTATTAAAATAAAATGATATTCCCAAGAATATCAACAACATTGCCACAATCACTGTAAAAATGTCTTAATAAAGCAGCTACATAATTGGACATTGAAATGTCTATTTGAGTATAGTTGCTCTAGATTTCAGAAACCAGAATGTAACTCAATTCAAGTACCTGACATAGTGAACATCCTCCCGGTGGTCTTCAGTAAAAGTCTGACATTGTAGTCCAAGAGACTGAAGAACTGGAGACCATACCCACATAATGTTAATTTCATCCTGCTTGAGCATTGTCTGCTCTGTCTGTAATCATGACAGTCTCCCAGTCTTTGATCTAAAGGCTAAAGTAACCTTTCAAAGAGTAAAATACAACACCTATCCCAGAAAGTGAGTCTATTCATCCTTTCCAACCACAAACATACTCTCAAACCAAACGACTTTCACCATGGCCAGAACACCATGTGCCGTTGAATTGACCCACTGAAAGAAGGGTCCACAACCTGTAAGGTTGTAAAGTAGGTATGTTTATTAAGGTAGCTAGCACATGAGGGATATTTCCTCCGACTTCATATGTGCACCTTCTGCGGCAGCTTGTCTTAGCTTTTATACAGTAAAGTGTTGCATGTTCACGACTATGCAAAAACCGCTATGCATATTCATAGCCTTTTCCCGAAAAGGTGGTCTTGCAGTGCCTCCTGGTGGTCGTGGGCCGGGGTCTCGGGGAGTCCTTTTCCCTACTAAGCTCTTCACCTTTGTTCCTTGTGCATGCTTCCTGGACCTTTGGCGTTTCTCCAAACCACAAAGCTGGTTTCTACCAATTTGCTGGAATGTTAAGACGCTTCAGGCAGGACATCCTTGGCCTTATCAGGAACTGTCTGTAGCCTACCTCCCTTAACACAGTGACCTAAGATATATTGCTTCAGCTAAATAATTGCTATCCTGTTAACTCTTGTGTTATTCCCCCAAGCTGTGTTAGCCCCAAGCTATAATTTTCTTTATAAGTGTTACAGTTCTCTCTATCAGAATAACTTCTCTCTGTTAATGAGGTCTCCTATTTTGCATGTGGACTTGTGAAGGGGAAAATGGTGTGAGAATTGGTGTGTTCTACTGGAAAAAGTTTGGGTTTGTTGGTGAATTTGTTTGCTATGAGTTGTTTAAGTTTGCAAAGCTGGATACTATTGGGTAGCAGTTCTTCTAAGAGTTTTGACTTCCTCTTTGATTGAACTGTCATTAGGTACTGAAATAATATGAATTTGTAGTGGCTTACTGCCACTCATACGGCTTTTTTCTAAACCCTGGATTCTCACTATATGATATTTACATTACCTAGAAGAGATGTTTATGTGCATATAATTAAACTTGAAACTGGGAACTTTTTTTTTTTGGTCAGATCACTTACCTAAATCTTAATAATATGCTAGATCTTTTGGGGACTTTGTAAAGCAAAGGTTTCTCCTGGAAACAAACACTCTCCAAGCTTTTGCTTTGTTGCCAGGACTGTGGGGAGGAAGACTGCAGGGCATCAGGAAACTGTGCTAACTAATTCAAAAGACAACAGTTACTAACTTAAAACTGAAAACTCACACGTCATGACAGTAGCAACTATCGAGACATTGGAAGTGTCGGAAGTGACACCTAAACTACAGCAAAATTGGTTGAAAAGCTAGCCTATGTTTAACTAGGTAATGTATTTTAGAAGATGCTTATCCCTATGAGTAAAGCATGATATATGGATATCTGTCTGTGGGTATCTGAAGCCACAGATGCCAGATTTGGGCTTTGTGAAATAACAATTCTGTTGATTCATTCTGTGAAAAATACTGAGTTGACCAAAAAGTAATCACATTTTTTCTGGATAAATAAAAAGCAAATTTTTCATGGGAAATAAAAACTTTATCAAATAATATGGTGTCCATTTTGTTCAATTACCTTTTGCCATTTTTTAAGCAACTTCATGATTATGTGCGCAAAGAAGTTCTTACCTTTTTTGGCAAAAAACAATTCCAAGAATGATTAGATATCCTCATCAGCAGTGAAGGTTTGACCATTCAAGGTGTTTTGTAAGGAATGAAACAAATGGTAGTTTGATGGTGCCAGGTCTGGTAAAAATGGTGAATGTGGTAACACATCTCATCCAAGCTGCAACGATTTTTGATGAGTGACCAGACTTGTATGTGGTCTAGCATTATGGAGAAACACAACACGTTTGTGTTTCAGCAATTCTGGACACTTCTGTTTGATGGCATAATTTCATTTATCCAGTTGATGATGGTACATGTCTGAATTAATGGTTTGGTTTCTTGGAAGCAATGCAAAATACATGATACCTTTGCAATCCCACCAGACCGACAGCATAATCTTCCTTTAGTGAGTATCTGCTTTGGAAGTGCTTTGAGCTGGTTCATCACACTTGGTACACCATCTTTTTTATTCATTATTGCTGTAGATGATCCATTTTTGATTGCCTGTTATCATACATTTAAAAAATGGATCGTTTTCCTCACATTTTAAGAGAGAATCGCAGATGTCAACATGCTTAGTGAGATGAATTTCTTTGAGCTTATGTGGTACTCAAATATTGAGCTTCCTAATGTATCCAAGTTTTTAAAAGTTTCTCAATGCTGGATTTCAATATGTTAAGATTATCAGCAGTCTCTTGTGTCATTTAACACTGATTGGAATCTATCAATGCCTTTATTTTGTCGTGATCAACTTTGATTGGCCTTCCTGAGTGTGGTGCGTCTTTAACAACAAAATCTCTGGACCAAAATTTAGCAAACCAATTCTGACACTGCTGTAGTTTTAAGGCACCTTCACCATATACATCACATAACTTTTTATGAGCTTGCACAGCATTTTTTCCTTTACAGAAGTAATAGAGCAAAGTATGATGAAAATGTTCCTTTTGATTTTACATTTTGAAATTGACACCAAATAAATAATTGTTAACAAAATTGTGCGCTTTCTTTTTCTAAAACAAGCTTGAACTGTCAGCTGTCAAGTTACATAATGAATCCGTGGTTTAACATGAAGTTAGTCACATTTCAAGACATATATGTCGATCTAATAAAAAAAAAGTAATTTCTCTTTGGCCAACCCAATAAAAACATGTTTCATCTGTCCTCATAACCAGGTTGACTTTGGGCTTTTTGCTTTGCTTTATAGGGCAAGATTATAACATTTGTTCTTTAACATAAACATGTGCAGTGTCCTAGATTACTTGTGTGAGTGATGCTACTGCAATCAAAGCAATTAATGTGTCTCAGGCTGACTCTTCAGATAAATTATTATTATAGATTTTTAATATGTTTTATTGTGGTTTGAAAATTGTTTTCCACTGCCTACATAGTAGATAAGTCTTGTCAAGTCAAGTGTGGGAGGAAAACTGATCTTCAGGCATTAATGCTAACTAGAGATAGGACTAAATGAAGATACACATCTAAGCATATTTAAATAAGCTGTTGACTGACCTTTCCTTTCTTTTTTGTATCCTGCAAACTTCAGCAGGGAGTTCCATTTTATGTAGTATTGTGCTATCAGGCTTGACTAAATTTTCACCAGCAGGTAAAGATGGATTCCATACATTTTTAATAAATAATTTAATAAAAATTATTTTAAATAATTGAATCTCAATTATTTTTAATCAGTTTGTTGCTCTTGGAAAAGAGCCAATGCACTTTTTGTGCATGTGCAAATGAATGCTCCCACCCATAATTATAAGATACCTGAAACTTAGTTTTTGTTAAGTTTATGTGTATTTTATGTGTATTCAGAGCCACCAATGGCTAATGCAATATCTTAATAATTACATTTAAATGGTTGAAGTAATGTGGAATAAAAAGTGATTCCTCTTATATCTCTCAATTTTGGAGATGTGAGCAAGTCAAATATATGAATTCTGGGTGATAGTTACTAAGCTTCAATTAGTCTTTCTTAAAATAAAGTGAGAACAATGCATAAAGGAACAAGTTACCTAAGTTATGTTATTGGCAAGATATATATACAAGAAAGACTGAAGGGGTTTCTGTTGCCCAAAAGACTGCTTGTAGTTAAGGAAAGGAAATCTAATGAGAATCCAGCAATTCCAAGTTATGTATCATAATGAAAAGCAGTACAAGAGACAAATCAGTTCATGTAGATCTAATAGTATGCAAACCAGGAGAAAACACCCAGAAATAAAAACACCAACGACTGTAAATGCAGTAGCAGCATTCAACAGTCTAAATAAGAACAGCACACTGCCAGTATAGTTAAAAAATACACTTCATGGGATATTTATCCATCTTCAGCTCAAGTACAAATGTGAAAAATAGAAATCAACCAAGTGAACTACACCAGAGGAGCATTGTCCGTATGTATACAGGACAGTATTTCCAACTCAAATGAAGTTCAGTGGCCAGGCTTATACAGTGGAATTGGTCTTCCACATTTGGCCTTCCACTAGAGTATCCAAATAGAGAGCTGATCCTCATAATGTGAGCGCTTGAGAGAACAAGGTAGATGTAGCATTTGCACTTGCAATTTGGGCATGCAAGGGTTCAGCATCTCCAGCATAATGTCAGCCTATAAAGAGCTATAAAGGTTCCTGCAAAGCCATTGATTTATTGTTTCAACAACAAAAAAAAGTCACTGTTGATGAATTTTTGAATATGATGTGGTTGTAAAATGCATTTTTTATAGTGACTGAAAATGCTTGCTCTGCTTTAATATTAAGAGTAAAACCATTATGGCTGCTGTGGTAGGCTACTGTTACACAGCTGGAGAATATGTAAAACAGGTCACATCTTTGATACTTAGGGGAACAATATACAAAGCTTGGAAATAGCTCAAAGAATAACACAAAATAGGAGATAAAGAACTTTCCTTGTGACCTAAGCAATGTTTGGATTGCATGGAATGCATTTGGATTATTATCACCCCTGCCTGAACCACCACTTAAGAGAAGCACGAGGAATCATTGGAGCATGCCATGACCCTGTGTGTTGAATTGCTGTTTAATAAACTAAGAGAAGATAAAAACTTGATAGGTATTGTATGTATGTACTGTGCTTTCCAGGGCAAAGCATAGCAGGTTAAATTAAGATGCAAAGATAAATGTGGACCTGTTACAGGGACAGAATTTTCAGGCTCAAGGAAAATCATGTAGTATTACAATTCCAATGAAGTTCTAACAGATTTTTTTTTCCTTTTTGGCTACATATCATTATTTGAGAAGAGTGGAGGACTATGACAAGAGCAATACTGTGGATCCAGAATGCTTCCTGGATAGATCCATTGGCCCTTTTTTTTGAAACATAGCAATTCTTTACAAGAATAAAAACTTGGGCATATTTTAATTATAATATCATTATTGAAACTTTAACTGTTTCTGAGTGTGACATGTCTATTCTGTAGCCTCTAAATCATGTATTGCCCTCTGTATAGAAGTTCAGTTTGCAACTGGAAAAGCTGTAGATCACAGACTTATTTTGATCTCATGTGCAGAAATCTTGCTAATTAACCTCTCTACATATGCAAATAATAATGTACTATTGAATAGGCAGTACACTTCAACCCATTGCACTCATTGAAGCTGCTTTCCTGAATCTCAGTTTGACTTTTACATATAAGCTGCTAAATATTATGTATGGGACAAAAACACCTATTGGCATAAAACACTGCAGTATACTAGACACCTACCTTACCAGGAAACTAAGATATTAAAATACTTACTAGCAGGTTTGGCAATACTTAAACTATCTTATTTATTAGATTGTAAATGCTACTCAGGAGCAGGACACTCATTCTAGACTCTTATGACAACGATTTTTTTCTGTTTATTTTTATTCCATGTTTGAATTTATTTGAGAAGGAAATACACATTAGGAACTGTAGGTATCTTGAATTAAAAAGTTCACAAGATGGAAAATAATGCAAGTACCAAAATGGTCTCTAAATGAAAGTATTTTTATCTCATAGCATTGTTTTGCCCGATCTCTTATTTTTATCTTATTATCTTATTATTCAATATATTCATCAATGACTTG
>NW_010169839.1:0-28926 GCF_000695765.1 Mesitornis unicolor
CTTCTCTGGACAGTAGAAAATGTACAGTTCCGGCGGAATAAATTAAAGGTGCCTATTTCATGCTGGCATAGATCGCATAGTTAGAAACTGCTGCGCAGCATTTGCTGCCTGGAGTTAACAGTATTGGTGTCTTTCAAGGGTGCTGCCTTTTTTACATCAGGAAACTTTGCTTTGTGTAGCCTAGAGGAACCACCTTGCTAACCTGTTGTTTTGCTAGGCAGTATTTAAATGCTTTCCACTTTCACATTACCTTTGTTTCTGTAAATTCCTGTGCAGTATCCCATCAGAAAGACTGAGGAGGGGGAGCCTGGGTAACGTGAGGTACATGTTCAGTCTGTGGCTGTGTCTGACACTGCAGCATCTTTGTGTCAAACTAAAACACTTCCTCGCTTTCTGGCAGGGTTTTTGACTTTTAGGTGGTTTGGTTTGGTTTGGTTTGGTTTGGTTTGGTTTTTTAAATAGAAGAGGGTTCTGTGAAGAGGTGCATTGAGATAAGCTGGATATCTGTGTGTTTGTGAAGGTTTTATGGGGAACCCTTTGTTTAAAAACCAAGTGGAAAGGAAGGAAGACGTTGATCCTGAACGCACTACTGGACTCTAATACTGCACCTCTATTGCCACATCCTGGTTAATTATTTTGGGATTACTCTGCAGCTTCTCTAGGTTTGTACTTGCATTGACACGTACACTTGGAAGCACACGCCTTCATTTTAACTCAAATGAGGTTTCTTAGCCTGCGAGTTGTGGATGCAAGCAGGGCTAAAACCAAATAATCCAAGTGCCCAAACCATGGCTCCTGCTGCTGATTTCCCGGCTGCCCCACTGCCCTTTGTTCCCTCCACTGCTGTTACCTGCAGTGCCCTGTGAATGGCAGGAGCTCCTACTGAAGAGTTGGTTTGGGGGTCTCTCATTTGTCAAAGAATTAATCAATATGCACATCTTCTGGTAAATAATAAAGTAATACTGCACTTTTGCACAGAAAAAAATAGCAAATACATATACGAAACTAATAAAGCTCAAAGAAAAAAAACCCACAACCACATGTTTACTGCAAAGAACACTATTTCTTGTCTTTGTATAAAGTAGATTCTTACGGCTGGCATAAACATACGGTGAAGGTAAAGAAAGACCAGGTATGGGAGCATATTCTGTAGTACAGCAACGAAAGTTAATTTTTAATTCTTTATTTCATAATTCTTTCATTTGGTAGAGGGGATTGATTGACAAGTATGGCTTCAGCTTTTCAGGGGTTCGGGAGCTTTCTCGATGAAGGCAGCAGCGGTGCTTTAAAGGCTGCAGTGTGTTAGGGGTAGAAGACACTGATTTAGGCTGTTGTAAATTGCTCACGTGCTCTGTTCTTGACAAACAGCCTGGGTATGGGAAGCAAATTGCTTTGAGAAGTTCCACAGAATCACAGAACCACAGAATCCCAGACCGTTAGGGATTGGAAGGGACCTCCAAAGCTCATCCAGTCCAATCCCCCTGCCGGAGCAGGAACACCCAGATGAGGTTACACAGGAAGGCGTCCAGGCGGGTTTTGAATGTCTCCAGAGAAGGAGACTCCACAACCTCTCTGGGCAGCCTGGGCCAGGGCTCTGTCACCCTCACTGAGAAGAAGTTTCTTCTCCAATTGAAGTGGAACCTCCTGTGTTCCAGTTTGTGTCCGTTACCCCTTGTCCTATCATTGTTTGTCCCCGAGAAGAGCCTGGCTCCATCCTCGTGACACTCACCCTTGAAATATTTATAACCATGAATGAGGTCTCCCCTCAGTCTCCTCTTCTGCAAACTAAAGAGCCCCAGCTCCCTCAGCCGCTCCTCAGAAGGGAGATGCTCCACTCCCTTCATCATCTTTGTAGCCCTAAATAATTAGGGCTATAATTCCAAATAATTCCAGGCATTGCAGCCGCAGCTGGGCAGGGTGCGTACCCTGATCCAGGGCCAGGGGCTCCTCTGGTCTCGCTCCTCAGCCCCTCTGCCTTTGCTGAACACGTCTCGTGTCTCGCAACAAGAAATTGGGTCTTTCAAAAAAACCCCTAGCAGAAACAAGGAGTTAGTGATTTTAAGCAGTGGGGAAAACTGGGTTAGTAAGAAGAAAAAAAACCCACTTCAGCGTCGAGGCAGGAGATGCTAACAAAAATAAGTTGTGTGAGATGAGGTGGTGAAGCTGTATGACCCGGTGTGGTTTTCTCTGCCGTCAAATGCCGTGCTTTGACAAATGCATTACGGTTGTTTTGAAATAATTTAGCGGATCGAGGCTGTTTTGTAACGTGGCTGCACCTCTAGAGCCCAGAAGCTGTTTTGTTTGCGAAGGTGGTGGGTGTGGGATGGTCTCGGGGCTCTCCGGGCATTGCAAGAGCATCAGTTCAGAAGCTTGAATGCGTTTAAAATGTCACAGCCTTTTCCTTGTGTTACTCAAGAGCTGTTTGCACACCTGTGTATTCGCATGTACATGCAGCTGCAGAAGTAACCAGACGGTTTCCATGCACCTTTAATTGATTCTTGAATGAGCGAGAACCATTCTATCTTTACTCATTTAATACTGTGAATACTATTTTTGTTTTTGCAAACGGGTTGTATGGTTGTTCCGGGTTGCTTTAATTAATAAAGTTTGGGTGAAAATGGTCATTAACTGGAATGCTGCTTTGGTTTTTTCCTACTGTTTGGAGGCCTTTTCCACCACATCTTTTAGGTTTTTTAAATTTTGACGTTCTGGAGGTAATCCATTTTAAACCTGCCCTGTTCACAGCTACAGAGGGAAGAGCTTTTCATACTTGAGACCTGGTAGCTTTGCCTGAATTAACGCGGATGTGCCAAAGTGTTCTCTTGGGGGAGCGGGAGCAAAAAGAAGCCCTATAATGTTATGCTGTAAATAAGTTTAGAACTCGCTCAGAAGAGTCCCACCAAGTAATTTTTTTGATAGCCAAGTTTTTGATCTCTCTGAAAACGTGGATTTTTTAAAAATCTTTTTAGATTTTCAACATTGAACGCCTATCTTGAAACATTATTTTGCATGGGAAATGCCTTTTTCTTTCTGCGTGGGCAATAAAATTAAGCTCGTGTAGCCTTTTATCAGCAGAACAACTTCCTTGCCTCAGACGTACTAAGTAACTTGTCTCTTGCTTAAGGGTTTGGCTGTTAAACGTGTATTTAAAAAAGGAAAAGAAACGGTTTTGGTGTCATGTACATTGATGGTTTAACTGCATCGCAAGAAGAAGTCACTGATGTTTTGCTGCTGTTGTTGTGTTGCAGTACGCCAGGGTTTGGATCCCTGATCCAGAGGAGGTCTGGAAGTCGGCAGAACTTCTCAAGGATTATAAGCCTGGAGATAAAGTCCTCCAGCTTCGGCTTGAAGAGGGCAAGGTAAGGTCTGCTTGTTGTTTGTGAGCCGATTGCTCTTGTTCTTGGGCGGAAATGTGTGTATCTACTGCAGGAAGCTCTGGTGTCAAAATATACCTGCGTTTATGTGTGTTGCAATTGTTCTTGTCCAACAGCTTCCAGTAGTATTTTTTTAGGTGTGATAAATTATACCGTTTAGGGACAAAAATCCATTTTGCCTGATTTTTTTGAAATAAATCGAATTAAAAAATCGTTGCTTTTAGCCAACTGCCTGCTGTGTTCGGTTGTATCATCTTTTTCTACTTCTGCTGTTAAACCTATAACCCTGGTTTGATGTTCCAGTGTTGCAGAGAAAGAACTGTGACTTTAAGTTGAGTATAACCATCGGAAGATTAATAAAGAGGGGCAAGGATTAAGGGCATTATGAAAATGAAGCTGTGTGTGGCGTAGAGAAATGATGGCGCGTCTACAAAAAGCTCACGTCCTTCTAGTGAAGGCCTGATTCTTTTCTCATGCCATTGAAATGATTATTTAATTGTAATACCTGATGCTGATGATTCTTCAGATTTTCGAATGGAAATTAAAGATCTACTGCAGTTGGTCAAATATTTCTTTTTAATTTCTTTTTTTCTGACCAGTGGGCAGCTTAGATCCTACTTGCATGTAGAAGCCTGCATAGCAGTGAAGTAAAAAGAACAGATTATAGCTTCTAAATAAAATACCTTACTTGAGTGAATTTCGGTCTTTGACTCACTCACATTTCTTATATGGCAAGCCGAGTACAACCTTTTTAATGTGACAGGATTGAATTTCCCCCCACGTATCCCAGGCTGTGCAGTGATACCACACACGTTGCACGTTGCATGTAGTAGAATGGGGGTGTTTGCCAGCCGGGTCACATTGTGCGAGGACAAGGAAACGGGAGGTAAATGAAATAATTTTACATCTAGAGAGAGATGCAGTTAGAACATCTAGAGATTAATTTACATCGGCAAAAATCGTAAGTAGCATTTTTTTCCAGTTTATGTGTTCTTCACGGTGTTCTGCCAACGCTGTGGTGCTGTATTGCTGTGCATTAAGCTGGCTATAGACTGATGGGAATCTGCTTCCTCTGCTCTGCTCAAGAGGAGAATAACGTGGAAAAACTGGTTAGATTTGTGATATAGCATCTTTTGGTTTATTTAATAAAAAGATTTTGCAGCAAAAACAAGGGAATTGCTTAAGTACTAGCCCAAAAGGATGATGTCTCTTTATGGTTGCCTTTTACGCACATAGAAAACCCTTCTGGGAAATTTTAAGTGACGTTTTTGGAGAAAGAGCTGCTAACTCAAATCGCCAGATGATTTAAATCTTGCATTGTGTTTTTGTAACTTAGGCATATTTTGCTGGGAAGAGTGGTTGCAGGGACTAAAGGAGGAAACCTGAACACCAGCTCTTTCAATGCCTGTTTCCATTTGATTTTCAGGACCTAGAATATTCCCTAGATCTGAAGACGAAGGAACTGCCGCCTTTGCGAAACCCTGACATACTCGTGGGTGAAAATGACCTCACGGCGCTCAGCTATCTCCATGAGCCTGCTGTTCTACACAACCTCAAAGTCCGATTTATAGACTCTAAACTAATCTATACCTATTGTGGCAAGTACTGTCTTTCCATACCATAATCTATACTGAAAGTGCCCTAGACAGGAAAAGGAAAGTTGATTGTGATACGTCCGCTTTCAAGTTAAAGTCATTTAGTGATAGGCCATGTTGGTCTGTTCTAATACACAATTTAACTTTGTCTCTGCTCAGGTTTTTGTAGGCCAGTCCCAGTTCTTGGTATTGCAAGCCAAAGTGCACTGAGCCTTCTTGGGGTTATCGTGTATCTTTAGACTTGCTGTTTATAATTTCATTGTACTTTGTGCTGTTTTGCAAACTATGGAGCAGGGAATTCATGTTTGAGGTGGCACTTGACAGATAGCAGCTAATCATGGCTGCAGGTAGCTGAAGCAGGAGTTTGTGTTTTGCAGCTGAAAGCCTTGTCCTGTCCTGCTCTGCATATGGAATATGCCAAGGGTCAGATTTTCCCTCTTCTGGTCACTGTTGGGTATGGAGAGCTAAGGCAGCCAGCACGTTCAACATGTTGTGCTGGACAGACTGCAGGCCTTAACGTGCTGCCACATTTTGCTCACTTCAGCTATTCCTAAGCTGTGGATGCTCAGCAGAGTGTGTCTGCTCCCAGTCCTGCTCTCAGCAGTGTCCGGACACCAGGGGACTGAATCAGACTTTGCCACCCTTTGCTCACAGCCATCCTTCATTGCTGTAGGAGTGGGAGGTGATTCATACCCACGTCTCATCCCATCGTACAGTCAGAGCATGACCAGAGGCACAGAGTAATTTAGGTTGGAAGAGACCTCTGGAAGTCTTCTGTGAAGCTCCCTGCTTAAAACAGGTCTGACCAGATCAGGTTGCTCAGGGCTTGGACCAGTCAGCGTATGTGAGTATTCGAGTATCTCCAATGATGGAGACACCACAACCCCTCTGGGCAACCCCTGCTGAGGGTGCATGTTCTGGTCTCGGCACTGGGAAAACACCTCAGCTCCCCCGGTTTAAACGTTGTCTGCATTCCTCTCCCTAGTGCCCCCCTGGCAAAGCTCTTGCTGGGAGAACGGTTTGTGAAAGGGCTTTTGTATGTCTGGAGTCTCATGGCCTGAACTCCTAAGGGGTTTTCAGTCTGAGTTTTGTGGTCTCATGCCTACTGATACCACCATACCCCTCCCATAAGACAGCCTAGTTTGTGTTTTGGCTGCTTGCAAACATGCTCTGTGTTTAGCATCCTTTAGGAGGCTTTCAAAGGGATGTGATGTCTGCTAGTTTTGTTTTGCTGTGTTTTGGAAATCATGTTGTTTTCACGTTTTCCCTAGTGCAGCTTAACTTGTGGCTTTGGCTGGTTTTGTAGTTTCTCATAGGGCTGGAAGGCCTTTGACTCTTTGTGGATGGGTCTGCCAAAGGGCCTGGGATGGTGGAGCTTCGCTGGCTGTTTGGCTTCTGAGTGAGACTCAAGAGATGATTCTGGGAGCTGCATGTGGGTTTATTAGAAACACATGGATCCAGTAGCGTGGGGGTTCCTGGTGATCGCAGTGCGGTTGAAGGAGGTTGAACGCTACCTGGGGACCTGAGGAATGCAATGTGCTGGGGGTTTATTGGCTTGGGGTGTAGGCATATGTACGTTATGTTATAAGCTAAGGAAAATACATTTGGTGTGTCAGCCTTTAAAAACCTGATTCTTTGGCCTCAGACATTCACCTTTCAGTTCCCATCCTGAGTACGAGTTACTTCTCCTCTGCAAAGATGATTGCCTTAGGGCTCTGCCTGCGGAAGGAACTGTATTTGCCTCCTTAATTTGACTCACACATTAGCCAGGGTAGTGTAAATACCCTGTGAAGGTGGTTTGAGCTAACCGAGCTCATTTAGCCCGAAAGAGTTTGAAAACCCTTTAATGCACCACGAGAATTCACAGACTCACAGAATCGCTCGGTTGGAAAAGCCCTCTGAGATCATCACGTCCACCCGCTCCTGTCTACCCCCTAAACCATATCCCTAAGTACCTCGTCTACCCGCTCTTTAAACACATCCAGGGATGGTGACTCCACCACCTCCCTGGGCAGCCTGTTCCAGCTTCTGACGACCCTCTCAGTAAAGAACTTCCTCCTTCTCTCTAACCTGAACCTCCCTTGGCACAGCTTGGTGCCGTTTCCCCTTGTTCTATCCCCATCACCTGGGAGAAGAGCCCAGCACCCACCTCTCTCCAAGCTCCCTTGAGGCAGTTGTAGGTGGTGATGAGGTCTCCCCTCAGCCTTCTCTTCTCCAGGCTAAACAAGCCCAGTTCCCTCAGCCGCTCCTCATCAGGCTTGTTCTCCAGAGCCCTCCCCATCCTTATTATCCTAATTATCGTAACATTATTCTCAGCCAGCAGAACTAGGGATGGGTAGATGTCTACAACTCTAGAAATCCATTCAACCACGCTGTCTTAGCGTAATATGTCAAATGGATATTAAATTCTGTAAGGTTTCGCTTTGAAGTAATACAGACTTTTAAACAGAAACCTCCCGATTTCTTAATTTGAAGTCAACCTTTCACCAGCAATTCAGAGGTGATTTATAACTTTGCTTTACTGTTGGCAATGTGAAATGAAGAATTAATGAAGGAAGTTGAAAAATTACAAAGGAAAATGTGAATGCTGGCGTGGAAAAACTGCTATGGCTGTGATGAAAACTCAGTGAGTACTGCTAGTTTAGATGTATAAAATACTGCCTGCTATGCAGGAGAGCAAACCTGAGTTTAAATTAAGAAATTATTTATGTTAATACCCAGCTTGTCCACAGATGGGTGAAGATGTTCAAGATAAAAGAATGAGAAACACTTATTTTGAGTATATATAAGAAGAATGGCAAAAAGAGTAGCCAGAGTTCCCATTTAGTGTACTTTTAAGAACAAAACCACACACAAATCTGATTTGGGAAAGGCTGTGATGTTTCTTAAAATAGCAATTTGATTTAGTGGAGATAAAGAGAAGTTATACATAAATCAATCTGGATTATAGTCCTATGAGGCAGACTGATTTTAAAGTTCTGTGTAATTCCTAACTCAGTTGTTTTGGCTATTTCCAGATGATGGTTGCTTGTTGATTTTACAGATTGCTACTGAAGTGAAGTGATTTAATACGCTGGAGACCTGTCATGGGGCTGCTTGTTTTGAATTCAAGGGTTTATTTTTGCCAAGAAGGGAATTGTCTGAAGTCTCACACAGCGTGTTTTTGTAATATCTCTTTGATTGGACTTGCAAGCCTGGGAGGCTCAGCTTGGCAGCGTGGCCTTGCTTCACTTTTCACTACTTTGCAGTTGCAAAGGGCAGATGTTAAAAGCCGACACCAAAAATATTCCTTGAGTCTGCTACTACTGAGATCCCTTCTCCTCCCTAAACCTCTCTCTTATTTTTTGGCTTCTCACCACAGTGTTAGAACTTGGCTTAAATCTTTACAGAGACTTTTCACTTGAGCTTCTGAGTCACCTCAGTGAAGTCAAGGCTGGTGGAAAAACACTGACTGTACCTCAGAGGTGTGTCCAGACGTAAAACTTGCCGTATACTTGAGGAAAGAAATTGAGGTCTCTCAGATCTCTTCCTGAAAGATGTTCTGCTGTTGTTTAATGTGTTTTTTTTCCCTGTGGTTTGTGCTTGATCTAGAAATGCAGGACAGGATTTAAAAACGGGATGGTGCTCCAGCAGCAGTGCCAGACTGTAGATGCTTTCACTTCCCTTCTCCCAGCTTTTCCACAGAAGATTTCTTAGAGAGACATCACAGCACTGAGCAGAGGGCTGGGATCTGCATTAAGGAAGTCTCTGCGTGTGCCTGTGAATTTCTGTGTAAATTTAGAAGCGAGTTGGGTGCTATGGAAAAGCTTCTGGTGCAGGTTCTTCAGGGATGGTTTGTCCAAGAAGGGTGCATACCATGCTTGCTATAGTCACTGTGCGGCCATCTGCACCTGCGTTGTCCCTTTTAGGCACCAAGATATAGATATATGTAAGAAGAAATTCTGGTTTTATAATGGCCACAATTAAAATCAGAGTTTCTTCTTTTTTTCCCCCTTATCACATTGTCAAGGTGAGGAGGAATTGCCATGTCAAGAGAGCACAGTTTGCCTGACACAGAATCACAGAATCCCAGAACATCAGGGATTGGAAGGGACCTCCAAAGCTCATCCAGTCCAATCCCCTGCCGGAGCAGGAACACCCAGATGAGGTTACACAGGAAGGCGTCCAGGCGGGTTTTGAATGTCTGCAGAGAAGGAGACTCCACAACCTCTCTGGGCAGCCTGGGCCAGGGCTCTGTCACCCTCACTGAGAAGAAGTTTCTTCTCCAATTGAAGTGGAACCTCCTGTGTTCCAGTTTGTGTCCGTTACCCCTTGTCCTATCATTGTTTGTCACCGAGAAGAGCCTGGCTCCATCCTCGTGACACTCACCCTTGAAATATTTATAAACATGAATGAGGTCTCCCCTCAGTCTCCTCTTCTGCAAACTAAAGAGCCCCAGCTCCCTGGCTCAGCTGGGTCTCACGTGGCAGTGATCAGTGTTTTCACCCCTGCATGGAGCAAATAAGTGTTCCCTACCCATTGTAAATGCTGCGGGAGAGAAAGGTATAAGTAACCTTTGTCAGATCATCCCTGTGGGCAGAGCAATCCTTGTTTCACGTGAACAAGAAAATCATACCAAGAGCATTTGAGATCTCACTTTGTGGCTAGGAAGGATGTACAGGGTAAGACTTAAGTTTTCCTGTGTGGGGAGAGTGAAAGGATGGCATGAGTTTAGAAATGCTGTAGTAATGTAGTAATGTAGTAATTAAACAGGCAGATACCTGTTTAATGGATGGGAAGGGATGGAAAAACTAGAAAATGGAAGGTGTAAGTAGTTATACACACAGATGCATAAGATGAGGGTTTTATTGTGCCTTCTAGAGTTGTAATTCCTTAATTTCTTGACGTGGCTATGTACATCAGCACTATGAAATATGTCTACGTGTGGTTTTTTGGGATCTCTTTGAGCAGGAGGTTGTCCTGCCTGACTGGCAGAGATGCTCTGGAATCGAAATTGCACCAGGACCCTACTTTGTTGTTTGTTACAAAAACTGAAGATGTTATTCCTGGGCGGACCGTAATGGTTTAACACTCTTCACGTGTCCAAACTGACAGTCAGCGAGGCCATGTTGTTATTTTAACTCAGAAAT
Source organism: Mesitornis unicolor (assembly GCF_000695765.1). Lineage (NCBI taxonomy): Eukaryota > Metazoa > Chordata > Aves > Mesitornithiformes > Mesitornithidae > Mesitornis > Mesitornis unicolor. The sequence goes on from NW_010169839.1 coordinate 10,099, forward strand.
CACGTTATCACTCATAATTCACATTAAAACATGGGGAAATACAGTGCACATTGGTTTACTGCACTGAGCAGGCAGTTTTCCAAGTCGACACCCTCTGAATCAGGTTGTTTTGTGCATGCTAGCTTTAGGAAAGGCAGATAGAGAGAAAATGTTGTCCCCTGTGTTTCCTAAAGCAGGGTGGAAGTCAGCTTTTCTGATGCTTTTTGTACGCAAAGCTGTGGTCAGAACAACTATCCGCTGAAGTCAGTATTATCAGATGCTTGTCCTTCTCTAGTTAATATTTTAGAACAATAGTTGAGGTTAAAGCCTTTTTCCGGGTTTATTTTTAAATAACTCTTAACCCCTTTTGTCTAATTTCCTTTGTAGGTATCGTCTTAGTGGCCATAAATCCTTATGAACAACTGCCTATCTATGGCGAAGATATCATCAATGCGTACAGTGGCCAAAACATGGGGGATATGGATCCACATATCTTTGCGGTGGCTGAAGAAGCGTATAAGCAGATGGCCAGGTTTGTAGACCACGAGTAGAAGGCTTAAAATTTCTGGCCAGTGGCCTTCTCGTTAGTTTATAGCTCAGGAAATATTTATAGCTCATGAAATACTTTGCAATATCTGTGTTTCATCCAGTGCTTCAGTGCATTTCACAAGAGGATAAGTTGCCTAAGTTAGTGAACAGTAAAGCCTTATGAATGCCGTGGAGATCATGGCCACTGACAGGTAGCAGCAGTAACCACAGATCTCATCAGTATTCAGGACTAAAATTAGCCCGGTGCTTTATAAGATTATGCTGTTTTAATTTGATTAGCAAAATGTGGAGATACTTTTTTAATCGTCAGTGAATTTTTAAAAAGAAAAGCGCGAGATTCTGAGCTGTTTTGTGTTTGTACGTGATGCTGACAACAGGAAAAAAAAAGATTGCTTGGTTTATGAGTGCTCTTATAGGTTCTTATTTGTGATGGTAAAGTCCAGCTACGTAATCTGCCTGTGGCTGTTGTTGACTGGAGTTACGAGGGAGCAGAGCCACAACTGCACAGAGTGCCTGAAAATGATGTCTCTAAGGACACTGTAACAGCCGTGCAGGAAATCCTTATTTCTTTAAATATTGCATGAAAATGAACTTGTCACCCAAGGAGAGTGGTTGTTAGAAAGTGTTTCCCCTTCACCCCAAGAGCCTGCCAATTTGAGGAGCTTTGAGGTATTTAATTTCTAGGATAAAGATCTTTTGGGCTACTGTATGTTCTTCGGTTAACAAGATGGTCCCTGGTGCCCTCACTGGTTAGCTGCAGGCTCTTGGTACAGTTTTCCATGTTGACAATACAGCCCATGATCAAATTAATCAAGCGAAACAGTGGCAGATATCTGGATTACTGTGATGGCCCTGAAGCCGTACTGCAGGAGGGGAAAGAAAGGGGAGAATGGGTTGGAAATGGTAAAATATTCATCTTTGAAATCAGGTATCTGTTAGTTTAAGGATCCATATGAGAGCTGGAATGAGAAAAATACTTTGCTGTGAAGTTAGTCAGTTGTGTATGTGAATGTGGCGATTTGTGATACCCACGTAGTAGATAATTTCAAAAGAAAATGATATGGCACAGTGCAGTGTTTCATTACTTAGGAGTCGTTGCAAAATAGCCAATGTTTCAGAAATACCCTACATCTGCACTGTTGGATGGCAGAGATACTGCCTTACTGCCTTACTTCACAGAATCACAGAATCCCAGACCGTTAGGGTTTGGAAGGGACCTCCAAAGCTCATCCAGTCCAATCCCCCTGCCAGAGCAGGAACACCCAGATGAGGTTACACAGGAAGGCGTCCAGGCGGGTTTTGAATGTCTGCAGAGAAGGAGACTCCACAACCTCTCTGGGCAGCCTGGGCCAGGGCTCTGTCACCCTCACTGAGAAGAAGTTTCTTCTCCAATTGAAGTGGAACCTCCTGTGTTCCAGTTTGTGTCTGTTACCCCTTGTCCTATCATTGTTTGTCACCGAGAAGAGCCTGGCTCCATCCTCGTGACACTCACCCTTGAAATATTTATTACCAAGAATGAGGTCTCCCCTCAGTCTCCTCTTCTGCAAACTAAAGAGCCCCAGCTCCCTCAGCCGCTCCTCAGAAGGGAGATGCTCCACTCCCTTGATCATCTTTGTAGCCCTACGCTGGACTCTCTCCAGCAGTTCCTGTCCTTCTTGAACTGAGGGCCCAGAACTGGACGCAATATTCCAGATGCGGTCTCACCAGGGCAGAGTAGAGGGGGAGGAGAACCTCTCTCGACTTCCTTTCTACTAAGAAAATAGACATGATCTGGTAAGGCACAACTGATTTTGACAGCAGCACCTACACCGTGGCTCTTTCAGTCTCCATCACTGCTGTTTGACAGATCAAGATCACTGGTGTTTTAAACAGAGTTGCTACTCGGGTTGCTCTAAAGACTCTACAAAATAAGAATTTATTAGCCTTATTTACATCTTAGGCACAGCACGGTGACCTGCAATTATATGTTGGTGATGGATGTAATCCCCATACCCAGAATTTTTGTTATTAATATTAACCGGTGGAAGTAAGAGGTTGGAGATGGGGTCTCTCCACTGGCTGCCTCTAACCACCTCTTACCTGCGCTGAAATTGCAGGTTGCCAGGTCGTCTTTACTCTGTGTGCTTGTTAGCTGCAGCCTGTGGAGGAGGTTTCTGTCTGCCACCATCTGCGTTATCTGCTGTCAGAGGAAGGCTCAGGGGGCTGAAATTTGGGCAAGAGCTTCTGCTGTGGTTTATCCTTTCTGTGTTAATTGCCTGCTTTTCAGCTCTGGCTGCGCCCTCCAGCAGTTCTGCTGTCCTGAATAACAACAAATGGAATGCAGTAGAAGTTCCTTTCTGAACCGCATGATGAGAAATTATAGAAGCATGGAAATCATCTTAAATAATCCTTTTGCTTTAATGAATTAATTCCTTGGAGTGTCTACAACATGTTATAAACAATTTGTCATTCCTCTTTTTCTGTCTTCTGGAATACCTTAATCAGTTGCACTGCCCTTTAGCTCCAGTGATACTTTCTACACCCTGAACAAATCACCTTTTACTCCTGAATTAGGAAGTTAGAGATAAAAATGTGCAGATTTGCATTTCTGCAGCTGCCTATTTAAAAATGAAAATCAGATTGTCTGTGGCTGTTTCATTAATGCTGTGTCTACAGCATGTTCTAAGCAATTTGTCATTCTTCTGTCTTCTGGAATACCTTAATCAGTTGCACTGCCCTTTAGCTCCAGTGATACTTTCTACACCCTGAACAAATCACCTTTTACTCCTGAATTAGGAAGTTAGAGATAAAAATGTGCAGATTTGCATTTCTGCAGCTGCCTATTTAAAAATGAAAATCAGATTGTCTGTGGCTGTTTCATTAATGCTTTAATAATTGCATTGAATATTCATGTGCTAGCTACTCATGTGGCATTAATCTGCGTTTACGCATTTAATTGGTGAGATTTATTTTTGTGTTGTTTCTAATCTTTCCTAACTCCGTCTTCAAATGATCACTGGAATAATTAGTCGTGATGCTCCTATCCATAAGGCTTCAGTGAGCTCCCCTAAATATTTACTCCTTAGGTCTTCTGGTTAATTTATAATTTAATGATGTGGAATTTGTTCCTGCCAGCTTCATTACTTCATCTGTGGCTGAGAAGCTCCTTCCGTGTGCATGGGTGTAACAAATTTATCTCTGTGGTCTTCTTCAGCCAGAGAAAATGCCCTGTGACAGCAATCGGGAAAGCTACTGATTGCGCACTAAATATTTGCATTGCGTCTTCATTAAAAATACAGTGCAAAAGTGTTGGCTGCTGGAACGACAGGGATGGAGCTCACATCTGGTTTGTGTGCACAAGGGGATGTTCAGCAGCTGCTCGGGGTAAACTGCAGTATAAAGCAGCACGTAAAGATACCTTTGCATGTGAAATTTTCTGCGTAGAGAGCACCAAATGGTGTGGTATGTGTGGGCTATAAAGTGGTGTGCCTGCTGGGGTATCCTTTATTTCCTCTTTCAACAGCAGTTCTGTCTCCAGTTTCTAGTGGAGGGTTGGTGAAAAGGAATACAGCTCATCTTTACCATAGCTGACACTGAAATAAGTGATTACTGCTTGCTCAGGAGCTTCTTGCCTTTTTCAGTGCAAGAAAATGTGCTCAGCTCTTTGAAGACTAATAATTCAGGAGCTTCTTGCCTTTTTCAGCGCAGGAAAATGTGCTCAGCTCTTTGAAGACTAATAAAACTAATCTCATTTTGGATTATTACTACTACTTTTTTTTTTCCTCTCCCCTCCCTGCTCTCCCCTTTTATTCCCCCCTTCTCATCTGTATCTTTGTGCCTTTTTCCTTTTCTCTCTCCATCTCCTACAGCTCCTCTGCACAGACTGACAGCTTCGTTTCCAACACCTTTCCTCTGCTGTGCCCAAAATAAGCAATGAACTAGTTTTACAACTGGATTTAAATTGTGTTAGACTTAGGGTTATGTATGTCTCATACATATGATCCTCCAGACCGCAGGTGTACGGGTTGTGGAGCAGATCTCTTCCTCTGTTGGAGCAGGAGGGGATCCACTTGCGAGCGTTTCCCAGCAGGATGGGTTGGATGGGGACCTCTCCAGAGGGCTCCCCTCTGCCACAGGACTTTCATGCAGAGAGGTTTGGTGGCTGCTGTGGTTCCATAGGAACAGCTATAACAGGCTGTGCTTTTGGAAAGAGCTGGGACCTGCACTCGGGCGTCTTTCTCTTCTCACGGACAGGCAACATGTTGTTCATGGATAGCTTGCTTCGTTTGAGCAAACGCCTACAGGTTTGCGACTGCGTTTAAGGCAGATGAGTGATGTCTAAAGAAGAAAATTATTATTGAAGACCTTCTTTTTGTCTCAGAAACACAACTCTGAGTGTCAGCATGTGGATGTTTGCATGTGTTGAAGCCTTGGAGCTACTACCACTTTTTAAAGTGGTAACTATGAAAATGGAGGCAAAGCATCAGCTGGCAAGTTTTGTTGTTTTTGGGGTTTTTTTTAAAGCATTACAGCTATGGTAGGAATCATAACCATCAGCAGCTGCCTCTCATTTTCTCTGTAACATTCAGTAGAAGCCTCCATTTTTACCTGCATGGTTTGCAATAAGAGGAGATGTTGCTGATTATACTCTTGAAACCATTAAGAACTGCATTAATGTATGAGACTTAGGATTATCAGTTTCCTAACACTATAAAGGAAAGAAGTGCTAAATTACTCTTAAACGGGATCCCTTCCCCTGTCTAGTAAAGGCATAGTGCAGTAATTAAGATAAGGTATTTTATTTATCAGCAGTTTGTTGGTCTGGTGTGTTCCATTCTGCTTGTGGTTGATGACAGATACAGCAGAGTTCAGTGCTTTTCTATTTAATATATTAGCTTGGAGGTTGCCTTCTGATTAATTAGTCGAGTTGTCTAGTGAGGTGCAAGTTGAAAGTAACATTTGCAAGCAGAATTAAGTCCTGATGAGATCCCTCTGAAACTCAGTGAATACCAGGACAGAAAGCAACAGTGTTTAAAGGATTTAAACTCCTGTGTTTAAACTCCAAAGTTTTGCTTTTTCCATTTGGACAATTATAATGATTTATTCAGTGTTAGTTTGTATCTTTTTCATTAAATTACCTTTAATAAGCAGGCTGCCTCTCTGTTTTGTCAGATTTTCAGGCTCTCAGGAGGATTTTTTTCCCTATTGCTTTTTGTTCTAAAGGAAGCTTGGTGAGCTGTTGAGTGGGTGTTTTGAAAGCACCTTGAGTGACAGTCTCCAGTTATCCCAGGCATCTCAAGATGATGTCCTCTTGTAAAAACGCACATTTGATCAGCTGCTGCCTTTCTTCTGTGTCTGATAAATGGGCACTCTATTCTCTCTGATTAACAGCCCAGCATGGATCTGCATCCAATTCTGAAATGAGAGCCTGCTGTGGTGGGTACTGTACAAACATAAAAGAGCCTCCTTTGACTACAATTTTGACATACAACTTTTTAAATGAAATACTTATCTTGAAAAGAGATGGTACTTTTGGAGCTGTGTTGTTAAAATTAGAGTGAAAAGGGAAGTTGTCCTTTCTGGTCAGAACAGATGATATTGGAATAGACTGAAACTTTGGATCTGACCTTTTATGATGTTACAGGTACAAGACAGCAGATGGGGTAATCAACTTGGCGTAACATCAGGGACCTCCTTGTCTGAGCAGTGACGGTTTTTAGGCAACAAAAGGGTTAAGTATGGTCGTAGCTGGCAGCTGGAGTTCATGTGAGGTGTCCTGCTGGTGGCTAAGCAATGAGCTTTCCTAAACTATTGCAGGAGTGACCTCTGACTAATCCCTAGATAAATCAGTTGCATAGTGCTGGCTCATCTTTGTGCTTCTCTGGAGTGTAATCTGTCATGATTTTGCAGCATGTGCTGGCCTCAAGTTTTCTTCATTTGTATGTGTTGAGAGATGTCACTGTCAATTCATTATCTTTTCACCTTTTGCCATTTTTACAGCCAAGAGCTGTGTTTCCTGGATACAATTAGAATGGCAAGTGGTGCAATTTGTGAATTTAAAAAAAAGAAGAAGTTCATCTGCTGGTTTTGAGAGTGTTGCAGGACGTTGTTACCAAGCTGTTCTTGAAGAGGGCCAAAAGATGCTTAAAAGCTTGAGGTGATCTGGAGTGGCTGGGTTTGCAGCTGGAACAGACTCGAGAGAATTTGGGCTATGTATAATAGTCATATTTCACTTGTGCTTGGCACTTTCCATGAGCAGATCTCAAAGTCCACTACAGAAGAGATCAGTATCATTATTTCCATTTCATAAGTTGAAACAGACATGTGGAGTGGGAGAGCAACTTTGGGGAGTTCACCAAGATGGCAGAAGCAGGGCATCGGGCCCCTGAGTCGAAAATCCTGATCCAGTGTCTGATATCACACCAGCTTGAGAATAAACTGTGTGAGAGTAGAGGATGTAATTGATAGAGCAGCAGTTAAATGAGTTTCCTGGTAGCATTCTTCCAAAGTTAATTTGTTTTCAGTACACAAAAATTTAACATGCTATGTTTTGCACGCCTTCATTTCCTGCAGCATTAAGGGGTCTCTGTGCCAGGTAACGTACCGCATAGTAACGTTTGCTTTCGCAGAAGACTTCATGTGTTCCAGACACTTCACAAGCATTTGCCAAAGTCTGTCTCCTCTAACAGCGGTATCTCAATTTCTGCTTATATAGAAGACAAGTAAGGCAGAAGTGGTGTGCTGTGGCCAGAGTTGGTCCCAGGCACTGAGCTTCCAGCCCCTGGTCCTGTGCTGGGGGTGTCCTCTTTTCTCCAGAGTCTAAAGAAGATGTCAGTGAGAAGTGCTGTTAGGCTTTAAAAAACAATAAAACTAGAAATATATGCTGAAAATACTGCTTAGTTGGGAGCAATTGTTGTGACTCAAGGTGCAGCTGAACAGGTCTCTGAGTTGTTTATGCTTGGCATCTGTGAAGACCGGGATGCGTCAGGTCAGAGCACGTTAGATCCGGATAGTCAGATGAAGCCGATGGTGCAGGATGTGCAGGTGGAACAGACCAGAAATGTGGCTGCTGTTCTGTGCAAGAAGTGATGCTTGCTCCTGGAGCATAGCGCTAGTAACTCACTTTTGCTTTTCTCTTCCCTCCCCCATCACAGAATGGTTCGAAGTACTTTAATCTTTAGTACTAATCCTTAACGCTTACATAGAACTTTGCCCATTCTGGGCACTTGACAAAAGTTACCTTTTTAATTCATGCAATGGCCCTTTGAGGGTGGAAAAAATAGAACCATAGGATGCATCGGGTTGGAATAGACCTTTAGAGGCCATCTAGTCCATGAGCAGGGACATCCCCAACCAGATCAGGTTGCTCAGAGCCCTGTCCGACTCAACCTTGAAAGTTTCCAGGGTTAGGGCATCTACCACCTGTCTGGGCAGCCTGTACCAGTGATTCCTTTCTAATTGTAAAAAGTTCCTTCCTTATATCCAGTCTAAATCTACCCTTCCGTAGTTTAAAACCATTACTCCTTGTCCTGTCACTACAGGCCTTGTCCCCGTCTTTCTTGTAGGCCCCCTCTCAGTACTGAAAGGCCTCAATAAGATCTCCCCACAGCCTTCTCTTCTCCAGGCTGAACAACCCCAGCTCCCTCAGCCTAAATAATTATCTGTGTCAGGCCGCACCTTTTGGGATGTGCCAATAAAGTAAATTTGAAGGCTTTGGCACTGGGAACGCTGGGACGATGTGGCTCTGTGGGGAAGGAGGGGCTGTGCCCACTGTGCGAAGGAGCCCTGCAACGAGGAAACTTTAAAAATGAGGGAAAAGGTGGAGGTTGAGTGTTGGGGTGGCATTTATCAGTGCGGCCTGGTTGCAAGGGAGGCTTCTCCAGAGGAAGGTGAGCTCCCATGGAGAGGGGCCCAGCAGCTATGTAAAGAGAATGGAAAGATGTGCTTGTGTTATGTGGGTTACAGGAAACAGTTGGAAAGTAAGAGGACAAAATGGGGATGCTTTCTTAGGTTAAGGAGGCTAAAAGCCAAATCCAGAAGCAGGAGATAACAAAACTTATTTAGGGCTGCAGAGAACTTTGTGATTAAAATGCTTTGTTCAGGAGGTTGATGAAGGGCAAAACGTTGCCTCCTGCCCTCGATGGGAGAGGTGCGGGAAGGCTGCCCAGACCTGGCTGCGGTCTGAGAGCACTAGAAAACTGCTGAATGAATTCTTATTTATTTATTTATTGAGCAGTTAAATTACTTCTATTTGAAAAGCAAGTCCTGTGTTTGTAGAGTTGCCAATTTTTATAATGGCTCCTAACAGATGCTGCATGCCCTGGGCTGAATTTCAAAGGCCTTTCCAATGAACAAGTGCTGCTAAACATGTACAGCCTTGTTTGCTGCCACACAACACCACGCACAGGCAAAGGTGAAGCTAAATATATTACACTGAGTGGTGTTAAACCTTCCAGGGCTGGTGGGTTTTACAGCTGCTTTGCATTTTAGGGTAAATGTAAAAAGCAATTTTGATCTTTTAGAAAAGCAAATCATTAGCAATGGAAGCATCACTCAGAAGTGGAGCGCAATTGCTCAAAGAGTGAGCCTCATAATTTTACCGTGTACCATGGATTTGTCCTTCTGTTGCTTTACTCTTTTCCCTACTATGCATCCTCTTTCCTGCGTTGGAAGATGCCCAGTCCCATGAAGGCAGTGCTCCCTTTAGCTGCGGGGCTGGCCTGCTGCGACTGGCAAGTTCCTTCCTAAATTTCTTCATAAGTTAATCAAGCTGCTTTCTGTGAAGCTAACAAAACATTCAATACTACAGACAGCTCCTGACTTTATATTGATACCTGATGAGAGCCGATAGATTTCGTAAGAAAGGAGTTTAAAATCTTTTCCGTGGGTAATTATTCCAAGACCAAATAAGCTGTTAGGGACAGATGGAGTATTAGATGTATTTCTCTATTCCTATAACGTCAGTACTTCTGAGTTACAATGTTATTTAGCACTTCTGCGCTGCTTTTCTTTTCAGTGCATTGTGTAAACTCATTTTATTTCATCTTATCAATGCGGAAGTTATTTGGTAAATTTTTCTGTGCTCTCGTTTTTGTTATAGCTGCCTCATGGGGGGGAACTGATCTTTATTAAACAGATTTGGTTAGTCATGCTCTCAGATGCAAAGATGTGTGAATGCTCTGACTATACATACTGCAGGTTATTTTGGTCATATGCTGCCACAAATGTGCAATGGGGATGCTGGGAGATTGAAAAAATAGGATGCTTACTTAGGTCAGAGTTACATTTGCATTGCTGGGCACACTTATTCATGTCAGCTGCGTATCTGTACGTGCATCCTTGCACAGTTTGGAAGTCTGCTGTATAGTGCAGGGTGTAAAACACGTTGCTTAGCTTAAACTGGGTTTATACTGGTTGCTGCTTAATCCTAGGGCTCTCAGAGTAGTTGCAGCTAATGGAGGTACAAGAAGATCCCAAACATGCCAGCCTTTCAGAATGAATCCTGTCTGACCTTTCAGCAATGTCATTGGTTTTTAAACTATTTTCTTGGGTGGGTTTTCCTGCTGTCATAATTTGGCTGTGGGATGGCTCATCACTGATTTCCCCTTCTGTATTTGAGGGGCAGGTTGTGCATTGATGTTAGTGGTAGTTATGTGTGTACGCTGAGTACAGGGTCTATCCCAAACGCTCCCCGAATCACAGGTTCCTTCCCTGGGAGTTTGTGTCAGGTTCTTTGATCATTCAAAGCCCACTGTTTTGAGAATTTAAAGCCATTTCAGGTTTAGAAGTCTACCTTGTTACCACAGAAGTGCAGTAGAGGAACAGCAGTGAGATAAAGCAGACCAGACCGTCTCTGCTAGATTAAATAAAAGCTATTTATTGTGTTCTTGTGCTTGCATTGAAGCAGTAGGAGATGTCACTGTTTGAAGATCACAGGATCAGGCATCTAGCAGCAGTCTGAGCTGTTCTGATTTAAATAGAAAATGAAACTGTCATATGCCATGGGGTTGGTGCCCTTAGCCATAACCTAAACCTGTTATTCCAAAAGAGAAGAAGAAACCAGCAGCAACTCCACAAAAAAGACAGTAGATTTAATTAAGCCTCTTAGCACTGGAGCACTGAGGGGAGAAGATGTCCCGAAGGTGGTGGCCTTCAAACCACCTTGATAATAAACTTCCTTAAAAACAGCGGCACCTTGGCAGTGTCCTCAAGGGTAACAAACGTAGATGGGTTAGGATCAAAGGCAAAGTCAGTACTTCTCATCAAATTGCCCTGTTATTTGGTCTCTTCGTTTTATATTAAGGATATCTCGCTCTGATCTTTTCTGCCAATCTCATCTGTGTTATACGGCATTGAGACAACTTAGCTTTGAAGTAGTTCATCACAGGCAAGCATATCAGAATATTTAAAGATCAGCTGTTAATGGTACATTTTTTGCCAGGTAGAGATGGTGATGGCTTGGGTATGGACGGATTGATACGAAGATTGAGGTCGATGTCAATAATTCTGTGTTAGTTTGGTTTGTTTTCCCAGGAGGATGTTCTCGTGGTGTGTGTGCTTATATACATCTAGTTGACATTGCTTGCTGTGGAGTCATGAGTCTGAAAGACAAGATCAAGTGATGCATCCGATGTATCAGTCATAGGAATTAAAAAGACCACATAAACAATGTTGTGCTTTGATTAAATTGAACAGCTCTGAGCTGCTTTAGCCCCCTCTGAAACGCTTACTGACGGATAGGCTTTTAGCTGGTTTAGTTTTCCTGCTTCAGAGAAGGATTTTCCTATTGGTATAGAGGAAGAAGGTAAACAAAGATATCTGTAGGGATTTTCCAGTCTATATGTCTTAATTATCCTGATCTGTTTGGACAGTTTGCTGTGGAAATAGCGGCTGAGATGCAGTAAGCTGTTTTGGTTTTTGAGAGAAGCAGCTTCAGTGGGTGTAGTGATCTTAAGGAATGAAAATTGTTTGAAAATTGGCAGCTGTGTTTAGCGTTAGTAACTTTAATGTCTTATTTCTTATATTGGGTTTTTTTGCCTCAGTTTTCGATCAACTGAAGTCATTAAAAGCTGCGTAGGATGATGACAGCGATCAGTGATTAGGCCGTGGCGTTGCAGCACTGTGCACATTGAAGGTGCTCAGTGAGAGTCTTCCTCTCGCTTCCACTGCAGCTGACAGCTGGGACCTTTCTTCTGAGCCCTTCTGAAAGCATCTCCCTCGGATTTTTAGGAAATACAGAATTTAAAGTTAGTCAAGATGCAGATATATGCACATCCTCACCAAAGTTTTACTTGGGGTTTTTTTCCCACATCTTGAAAACAAGATTTATTTCTTCAACCATTTCCTGGTTTCTCCTGCACTGCCACTTCGTTCATATTCTGCAAAAACCCTTTTCTGCATGTAAGTCAGTTTGTAGCATTTCCCTCCCCACCCAGTGCTGAACATAATTTGAACAGAAGCGATCTTCAGTGTTGAATTTTGCAATGTTTTTTCAAAGCATAAAAAAACCCCGCTGGAGTGTAGGTTGTAATCTCAAGCTTCCAGGAGTTAGGCAAGTCCGCATCTCTTCTGTTTTGGCACTCTTGACAGTGAATTTCCTCACAAACATATTGCCTGTCAACGGAATTTTGTAGGTAAAGCAAAATTGTCTTGAAAATTTACCAGCCTATGCGCAAATCGGTTTCTGTCCTTTGCCAGAGTTACGATATGCAAAATTAGTGACATTTATTGCTCATTCTATAACCATTGCTTGTCATAAGGAGTGCGGTTGCGTATGGCTTGAATACAGCATCTGAATATCACCTTTCAAATTAGATGTCACCGTTATTTTTGTGATAGATGATGCTATTGAAAGTTATCATTTATTCCGTAGCGTGTTACAACTCTTTTATGTGACAATAGCTGTTACCCTCACGTGGCCTGAGAGAATGGCTATGAGATTTCTGAATCAAGTCACAGAATCCCAGAACGTCAGGGATTGGAAGGGCCCTCCAAAGCTCATCCAGTCCAATCCCCCTGCCGGAGCAGGAACACCCAGATGAGGTTACACAGGAAGGCGTCCAGGCGGGTTTTGAATGTCTGCAGAGAAGTCCCCTGCTACTGCCAGCAACCTCTACCTATCATTTCCCGTTTCAGCTTGTGAAGTGTTTGGGTCTATCATCTTAAAACCGAAGGTTTAGTTTGGGTTAGTCATTGGTTTATTCTTCTGCACTGTTCAGAAATGGCAAAAGCTGAATGTGGTCCCTGACCAATGCCTGACCACAATACTTGGTGTTTCCATGAATGGTAAACTGTTCCCAGTCAAGCTGTTTTCAGTCTGCTGGGGTTAAACACCTCTTCTCAAGATGATTTGGCTTAGTGTTGTTTCAGTGTAATGTAGTTCTGTGTCCTAGGATGCCGTCGTTCCCCACCTTTGGGTGAAAGAGGATTCCTCCACCTTCTCATCTCCCAGCTTGCCTTCCCTCATTTCTCTTTGTAAAAGCATGATTAAAATGTTCCCTCCATTCAGAAGCAATCTTAATTTTGAAATCGCCTAATTATGTGATTTATTCAGAGAAAAAGCTCCAAGAAGAGGGAGAAGTATTGCATAGATAATGGATTGTGGCATCAGCCTGCAAAGTGGTGTCACACATAATGCTGTTGCCCTGCTCGTTTCATTGGTTGAAACTTTTAATTATAGCCTTTTTTCCTGACTGATGACATGTTAAGTGCCCAAAAATGTTAGGTCAAAGGTTGAGGGCTAATGATGTAACTACAAATAACTCCAAAGGTGTTATTTATAGCTTAGAAAGAACTCAGGGTGGTGTTGCTTGTGTTTTCTGGGGATTTTTTCCCTTTGTTTCGTGGGGGTTTTTTGGTTCTTTTGTTTTGTTTTTAATGCAGCCTGACTATGAAAATTTCACTTGGCACAAGCAGAGGTTTTCTTTCAGGTGCTCCATCGCTTGTACCAAACCATTAAGAAAAATTCTCGCCGCATTTCATTCGCTCTCCAAGGTGTTTCGACTCTGTGTTACTTGTTATTTTCTTTTCCATGTGGCATTTCGTTTCTTTAAGGTTTAATCACATAAAAGAGCCCTCTGCTGAGCTGGCAGGACTACCCTGATGTCCTTCTTGAAAGCCTACGTGTAGGGCGCCCATGTGCCGAGTCTTCCCTGGGGTTGTGGCGGTAGCAGCTCATCCTCTGCCACTGCTGTGTTTGGGCTGTGTGATCTTGGGCGTTTTGTTGCGTTTTCCTTGCTCTCTGCCAAGAAAGCAGAAAGAATAATGTGCTAGAGGATGGCCACTCCAGTGTGTTAAGGCCAAACAATGGACTGATGTGGTGTTGGAGACAAGAGCGGCTGTGAGCGTGGATGGAGCGCTGGCAGGGCGGTGCGAGAGGACTCATTGCAGACAGTGACTGAGCCCTTTGTTTCTCGTGGTTGCTGCAAACACAAATACTCATTGCAGAAGAGAAGGCAGCAACGTTTTCAGCTCACACAGAGCCAGCCGTGTCTCCTCTAGGTGAATTTATGAGAAGTGTATGTGTATATGTGCTCGTACAGTAATATAATAATGGATCCCTTATTCCTGAGCGCGTGAATGAGTGCTAAGAGAAGAGTGCACATCTTCGTATCTTACGATGTGGGGGAAGGAAACTCTGGGCTAATTAGCAACGATATTCTTAAGGAGAAATTATTTCAACCTCATTTTTCATTACTGTCTGTGAAAACATGGAGCTCCCTCCTCTGCAGCGCTCTCAAGAGCCTGATGTTTCCTACCACTCCTGCGCTCCCAAGGAGGGACTGGGGGCTACAAAACCAGCGTGCCCTTTCCGTGCTCTCACACTTGTCCTTCAGGGGTTTGACAGAGACACCTTTATTTGGATGTTCCTCTCTTGGCAACAGAGTTTTCTGTTGACTTGTCAAAAGTCTGTAGTACTGAGGTTGCATTACTTTGTTTTCTGAAAGCTTTCAGTGCTTTGGGAACTAAGCTAAAAATAAGCTTAATCATCAAGGGATGCATTTCATAGGCCTTGAGCTTCCCGAGTCTTCATATATTCAGTGATACTTAATACATGAAACAGAGCTGATGATCTGCAAAGGAAAAGCTTGTTGTGTTGTTGCCCATCTCCTGTGTGAGGCAGCTTCTGAAATCAGAGCAGAAGTTTCATATTTTAGAATGGTATGGATTGCTTGTTTGGTTTTTTACTATTTGATAGAGCACAGGAAGAATAAAAGAGAGAGCAGTGCCAGTCCTATGAAGAAATTGCTCTCTGTTTTTTTGACTCACTGCGGGAACTGTGAGTTAAACTGTGTGTCATCGGTTGTCCCATTTAAGCCTACACGTTGTGTGTTTGATTGGCCTTCTCCCGTGTCCTTCCGTTGCTCTTTTTGACCATGAGCATCTGTATAGCTCACACCACCTCCTGATGTGCAGAGTTCCAGGCTGTCCTTGTGCCTGTCTGTCTACTGCTGGTGGACTCTGAATGGGGAAGAAGAGTGTTTCTTCCTCCTCTCCCAGCTGGAAATCTTCACTGCTGCTGCAAGCCAACCCAGGCACCACAGACCTCCCCCAGGAGTGTGTGCAGCAGGTTTGGTGGCCACTGTAATGAGAGGTCTCATTGGTGGGTGTTTTCATTTTCCTGTGGCCAAGGCTGGCATCTCTGGCAGTTCAGTTCTTGTAACCTGGGCTCCACACAGCCCGTATGGAGCTGGATAGTTGTGCTCCCCCACAGCTTCCCCGCTGAGACTGACAGCTTGGTGTGTGCGAATGTGCGAACTGTGCTGGAGTCATTCGCACCTATCGCATGTGTTAGATGGGAGTTGAGAACATAAAATTAGGTTGCTTTGATCTTCTCAGCACTTTCCTATTAAATTTAAGTCGGCATTCAGCCATTGCAAGTAATTTCCTTTTACCAAAATTGGGCAAATTTGCTTCAACTGATGCCTTCGTTTGGTTAAACGAATCCCACTCTGGCTCTCCCAGAGATGCGTGACCTGAGAGAGGCTCCTTCAGCCAAAGACTTTGTGCAACACAGAGCAGATGCTGGAGTTGTGCTCTTATCTGGGGGCACGGCGATAGGTAACAGCTTGAGAGTAATCGCATGCTCTGTAATTAACTTCATAATTTCATCAGCAGGTGTTTTTTGACCATCTCAGAGGTAGAACCCCAGATCTTCTGGAGGACCTTTAGGCTACAGAAACCATAAATAGCTTTTCCATGCGTACGTCTCCACTTCCCCTGCATAGCATTTCCTGATGGCCTCAGCAGGCGCTAGGAGGTGCGCAGACAGCAAAGTGCTGCCTAAATACATGCGTGCCTGAGATTTCATTCCCAGTTACTGAGCTGTAGGTGCAGCCTGCTCTGGGGCTTGGCTAAACTTCCTGTGTTCCAGCCCTGGCTCTGTAAAGCTTCGGGGTAAAGTTTTATTCCTTCTTTCTCCACTTTCCAGTATGTTAGATAGAATTAAGCTCATGCAGCTCATAGGAGTATTGTGAAATATCATTCATTTAAACTTCTTTTGCTTTGGAAATATAAAGTACTGTATAAAGCGTGTATGGTCTTTATTTTAAAATATTCAGGCTATATAAATGCTAATTTCTCTCCTTGTTATTTTGTGGTGTTTATTAGTCATGCAGGTGGGGCTTATGGATAGAGCCCTCTTTGAGAAGAGAGAAAATTGTTTTAGTAGCAAATGGAGACTATTTTTTTTTTAAATGAGAAGAAGTCACTTCACAGCAAAGGGATCATCTTTTCTCCAGAGCTGCTATTTGTGTCCTGAACTGCCCTGCTTGAATTTTTCAGATTCAGAATGATTCTGGGAAAAGCTGGTGATTAGATCAGAAGGACGAAAGGTTTCTGTTGCTGACTCTGCTGTTGATTTCTCTATCTGTAAGATGGCATTAATGATCTTTACTAATGAGCACTGATAATTTAGCAGAGCGTTGTACCACAGACTCCGGGTAGAAGTAGCTGCAGAAGCCTGTAGTGAGTAGTGGTAACGGGTACTTTGCTGTAGCCAGGTTCTCTCGAGCAGCTCTGCTGGCTGGCTGGGCTGCCCGGTCACAGGCAGTCCAACCAGCCGGTCGGGCAGCTCGGTCACTAACAGCCTTGTTTCTGCCCAGTGCATTTACCTTATTGCTGTATCGCTAACATTTCTGGTGGAAGGGTTGCTGCCAAGTTGGGGACGCAAAAAATAAAGTGTTCTCTTGAGAGAACGGCTGGTAATTAACGTGTCTTTGTGTTTCAGGGATGAGCGAAATCAGTCAATCATTGTCAGTGGGGAATCGGGAGCTGGAAAGACCGTCTCTGCTAAGTATGCCATGAGGTACTTTGCCACGGTCAGCGGATCTGCCAGCGAAGCCAACGTTGAGGAGAAAGTCTTGGCCTCCAACCCCATCATGGAGGTAAGAGAGCTACTGCGCTACCCCTCACCCTGCAGCTGCAGTTACTATTCTGGAGCCAACATAAGCACTCAGTAGAGACAGCAGTCCGTACTTTTTTATGGATGAAAGAACCTGGAATGAATATATTATAAAATTTGGGATTTAATCCATTTACCAGGAGGTGCGTTAGGCATCATTTTGTGTGGTATTTATGAAAGACTGAGAGAAGACGGGAGGTAAAGTTTCAATATTGTTAATGTATTTCACATAACAAAGTAATTTCTCTATGAATCCTGCTTTAAATCTGTTCAGCTTTGTAACACTGGTAGTTCCCAGTGCTGGCCAAATGCAAGTGCAGAAGTCTGGTTTTGTGTATTAAATTCCAAAGAGGATTACAACTTGTGGTCTTACCCATCAAACGTGTACATCACACAGTGGGGCCAGGTGGATTATCCATTATAAATGTTCAGTTTTAGGAAATGTGACTAGGGAAGATAGACTGAGAAAGCAGCGTTACATGAGATGCACACATTTTCTTTGACAGAAGTCATAATTTTGCTATAATTAGCTCAGACTAATGTTTCACTTCTGGAAGTTTGGGTAACTAACTGTAGTCATGTCCCAAAGCCTTTGGCTTGGGAGCCAATAGACCGTACACGTACAAGTTCCCTCCTGCTTCAGGATCTCGGTTCTTCGGGAAGCTCAGGAGATGCTGTAATTCTGACGTTGTGGCCAAGCAGAAAACATCTCGTAGGCTCATCCAAATTGCTTTTTGGTGTCTTTGCCTACATGTGCAGATTCAAGTTGCAGCTGAAATTAAGGAACTACGTTAAGAAATGATTCACCAGAGAGAAACAGTCCTGGGGGGATTCCTTGAGAGAAGTGGCACTGTCCATAGGCACACACACGTGAATTTAAGAATAGGCTTAGGACAACTGGTGCCTTGGTAGATGTTTGGCATCTCTATGCAGTAGTGTAAAGTATTAGTGGATAGACATGAGTAAATGGAGTGCGCGTAGTGAAATGTGAAATGAAAAATGCTGCCGTTGTTTTCCTTCTCAGGTATTTTTAAAAATGAACTGTGTTTTTTTTTCCTTCTTTCCTCTTGGCATGAGGAGTTCATGATACTCAAACTATAGCTGCCCCATCACAGTTGTGTGTGTTCTGTCACAAGGTAATTGTGCCTGGTTTGTGGTGCTGTGTGGTGTTTTGAAACTGTTTTGTGGGATAAAACAAGCTGTACCACGGTGGCAGCTTTGCAGGTGTGAGGTAGTCCCAGAGTACTCCTTGCCCTGCTCCGGTGTTTGCGGTGCCATTCCATCCTTGGTCACTTTGAGATGTGGTGTGTGGCTAACAGGACTGGGGATGCTGAACGCCCCTTCTGCATCCCCTCTGTGCCGTGGAGGTGGTACCTGGGGCCGGGCAGGCGGCCGTGTCTCCACCGCCTGTCTGCCCAGTGGCAGCAGCAGCGAGAGGCTCTGTGGGATGGCTCTGCGGTTTGCTGTTTGTCTGCTGGATGAAATTCAAACCATCTGCAGGTTTCCCTGTGCCACTTCTTTTGCTTGGTCCCAAAGCCTAAACCAGACACCCTTTTCTCTCAGTCCTTGGACCTCATCTCCCAGTCAGTGGCCATCAGCTCACCACTGATTGATTCAGGTTCCAAAGCAAGGAAATTTAAATTGAGGACTTGAGTGAACTTTCCATCCACACCTTTTCTTCTCCACTAAAAAACAGTGGTGGTGCTTTCGTTTTGTTTTCTAGGGATAACAGCAATTTCACGAACTTGGGTATATCTAAAATTTCAATTACTTTAAGTGTTGTTATAATTGGATGAAAATTATCCTTTTAGCTTGCACTTTAAATAAGGTTTAGAATGAGTATTGTGAAATCTGGTGTTGAGACAGACTCTAGGATAGCAAAGGTAATGTTTTGAACTGTTCAGTTGATCAATCAGCAG
>NW_010169839.1:28957-34474 GCF_000695765.1 Mesitornis unicolor
GCAAATTAACCGATATGTAGATTAGGAAGAAATTAAGTAATTCATTTTAGAATTAATTTGCTCAGTTGATTGTAAAATCTCAGGAGCAGAAGGTAATTTTATTTTTTAATATCTATTTGGACAACCTAGACATCAATAGTTTATGAGCTACCATCATTAGTGCCAGAATTTCACATCATCTTTTGCCTCCTAAATACTCTCTAATATCAAGTGACCGCTGAACATTTCTAGCAACTTAGTTTTGTAGTCAATAACTATGTGCAGTTTTCCTATTGCAAATGTAGGAGTTGTCAAGTCCCAAAATACATCTTTATATGTCATTGCCTGCCTCTCATTCTTTGTTACCCTGTATAGCCATGCAAATCCTGCAGCTTAGGATGTACCCTGGTAAGCAATCTTGCAATACTAAAGACCTTCTTAACTGCTTTTATAAGTAATACCTTTTAAAGTAATAATTGGTTTCTGAAAATACTGTAATGTTATATTGCTGCCACTAACGACAAAATACATCACAGTAGCAATAATTTTAAAAGAGAAGAAAGCGATGTGAGTACATTCAGTGGGAATGAGTTCAGTGTTTCTTACAACTGCAGAGATGCGGTTTGTTCTCACGTCCGTTACAGCAAATTCATCTGATGCCCACTTCAGCATCTGTGTGGTCAGGCGTGCAGGCTGCTGCTGCTGCCATGGGCTTTCTGAGAGTCTAATCCCTGCTTCCCCGCTGTCCCCAGCCAGCCCTTACCCATTCACTGGCCTTCTGGTGACAGAGTTAGAACGCCAATACTGAGCATCACTGGTTTTGCTCTCATTTGGTTTTTTTCCAAGATTTATTTCAGTTCAGGGTTCCTGTGGAGGGCTATAGGAGCTAGGAAAGTAGGACATAGACTCAGTTCTGTCTTCTTCACTCATGGTGCTCTTCAGAGTTAGGTGCTTGGTAACATACACGCAGTGGCACGTGATAAAAGGCAGTGTGCTCTATCTGAATTATTTCAAACGCCATTCCTTTTGATACAGAGATATCTTAGCAATTCACCTTCCAAAAAAATCCTATATGATGTCATAAAGGTGATCTAATTGAGAAGAGAAAATGCTTTTCTTTGAAGTTCAGCATGTTGTGATTTGCACGCCTTGAATTCTGACATACCCAGCCCGTACCTGTTGAATCAGGGTGAATCCTAACGCTGATGAGGTAAGGCAGAGGTGCACCAAGACTGTTTAGGAACCACAGTCGTCATTTGCCCTGGGCATCCCAAGACTTGTACTATAGAGGAAGTACATTAAATATTGTTTATTGTGTATGAAGCTTTATTGAATTGATCTAAGACAGTCAGGCACGTATAGGGCAGCGCTGAGGACTCTCTCTGGGTCAGTAACCAAGCTGCTATGGAGGGGGTTCAGTTTCAGGCAAATGGCACAAGTCTGCACATGTTAATTTTTAGTTTCTATTTAGGGACACAGTAAATATTCTATAATGATATGTTTACAGAATTAGTTTTCTAATTCTGTTTACAGAACTAGTTGATTGTAGAGTAATAATAACAAGAATAACCTGTTATCCAGACAGAACGTAGGGGCTGTTTGCTGGACTATGGGTTTATGATAGGTGGACTTACTGAGGTTGCGAGTACTACACATATATCTGTACACATATATATATGAATATATACAGTGTAAAATAATTGTGATAGTTTTATTAAGTCCTTAGAAGAACTCTGGGTGTATGTGAGCATTCCGTTAGACTCTTTAATTCCTTTTAAAAGACTTCAGAGAGCAATAAAGGATTTTTAGCTGGAAATTTAGACTGTATGGGAGTGAAATCATTACTGGGAAGATCAGCTCCTCATCCTATGTTGATAACATAACCATATTTTAATGTAACTTGCTGACAAGGTGGAGATTGTTCCATATTAAATTCTTGATTATTTTGAAAACAGGACAAAATTAATGTTGTTAAGTGTTCGTGAGCCATGTAGATGATTAAATAATGAGATAATTTCTAAAAGCTGTTTAACCTTTACAATATTCGCTTTTTTCAGTCTATTGGAAATGCCAAAACTACAAGGAACGACAACAGCAGTCGCTTTGGGAAATACATTGAAATTGGTTTTGACAAGAGGTATCGAATCATCGGTGCTAACATGAGAACTTATCTCTTGGAAAAATCAAGAGTGGTGTTTCAGGTAATACTGATGCAATCTTTTTATTGTATATTTGTGTGACTATGGTAAAAGAAAAAAAGAAATTATTCCTTGCCAAACACGTAGGGAGGGAAGACAAAAGGGAAACTAAGTCAGCCCTTCATTACATGAATTATTCGTAGCTGTAAAATGTGTGTTGAAGTGGCTGTGTATTTGAACGTGGAACACTTCCAGTGTGCTACTGGCTATGAGTTTGTGCTACCGTGGTACTGTAAAATAGGGTTCAAAGCCTAGCAGAAACCACTCATGCGCAAGAAGAGCTCTCTGTTGTGGTTTGTGAAGCTGCCATCTTAGCTCACTTTCAGTCTCTTGTTAAAATCCTCTGCTACCACAATCATTACAAATGAGTCTTAATTGCCATTATTTAGGCAAATGAGAATATGTCATTTCTTCTTGCTTGAACTCTGTTCATTTTGATGTTTCATACTTGCACTGATCCACAGCCTTTTTGTCTCCCACACGTCCTTTCCATCTTTGCCTACTTCATAGCTTAGAGCTCAGTAAAAGTGGACTTATCCTCGACTGGCTGCCTAAAGGTATAAGACAAATACTTACAACATCTAGAGTGCTTAAGTTCAGAATTAAGGTGTTGGTCATGAGCCACATCCTTCTGAGCTGTGTTATTTTAAACACAGCTTTAATTTCAAACTCCAGCTTTGCCTTATCAAGAAGGAGGCTCCCTTCACCAACTTACTATAAATGCTGAGGCGAATGGCTTTGAGTTATTTTTGGAAAATTAAAAGCTTTTAAGTATGATCACTTCACCCACCCACAGAATCCTAACCTATATTTAATAGCAATCCACAGTTCTGAAAAGTGAAATCATACATTTTATTTTTTTGAAATGAAAAGGTCTGCGTGTTTCTTGCTATTGAAAATGGATTTAATTAATCAAGAAAGAAATGAAAGATGCTGATTTGTCTTTCCTTTTTCCAGGTGGCTTCTATGCTCTTAATGTAATGCTAAAGAAAGCACTAAGCACAGTAATTTTTTCCTATGCGTGGATGTTTCTGGCACTTGTTAAGTTGTGAAAAATAATAAATTCCTTTCTTTTTAAAGGCAGAAGAGGAGAGAAATTACCACATCTTTTACCAACTTTGTGCCTCTGCAGCGTTACCTGAGCTTAAAACTCTACGATTAGGTATGAAGTTCACATTCATTGTGCTGTGCAATCGTAGGTATAAAGCAGCATCTCTGAGCATTTTGGGCCATAAAACCAGAAGAAAAATTGCTGGCTTTTAAATTCTAAGTTTTTAAGCCATCCAGTGGCAAGGGTGAAATTCTCTCAGTCCTTTAAAACCTTTTTTCCATGGCTCCAGCTGACAGACAATTTTACCATAAGCACCTGAGAAGCACATTTTGCGTGTACATGTTGTCACTTGGGCTCCTTCACCATTTCTGCTAACCTGGGGATCACGAAACAAATCATTGAGAGTTTTCATATTTCAAATTGAAATGTTGATAAAGCAAAGGTTTCTCATTTAACAGGAGCTGGTGTTTTGTAAAAGAAAAGGTATGGTGGTAACCTTGTGACAATCACCTCATAATTTAAAAACTTCAATATAAATTTCAATGCTTCTGATGTATTTTTTAAAGTTATCTTCATAGTGGGAACGCTGCACAGCCTGTCAGTGCTGATTTCTGAAATACCGTTCTGGTTTTAAAGTGCTTCTCTGCTCTTCTGCACCGTCCTGGCACATTTAGGATTCGCATCTGCTGACACAGGAAAGGAAGGAACTGATGTAATTATAAGTAAAGAAGCCTTTTAGCAGACTCCTCTTTCAGCGTTCTGGAAACCTTAGAGGATCAGAAGCAAAGGAGTCTGTAACTGCAGCTTGAAAGCATGGCTGCTGAAACCGTAGGAATTTACGCAGTGCCCCGGAGAGCTGCTGCTCTCCCCATGAAGCTCAGTGCTGTCCTCAGAGGGGTACGAAGCGATCAGGTCTCCAAACACAACTTCTCAGCCAGAACGGATCGCAGATCACAGAATCACAGAATATCAGGAGTTGGAAGGGCCCTGGAAAGCTCCCCCAGTGCAACCCCTGCCAGAGCAGGATCACCAGAGCAGTCACACAGGAACACGGCCAGGGCTTTGGGTGTCTGCACACAAGGAGACTCCACAACCTCTCTGGGCAGCCTGGGCCATGCTCCAGAACCCTCACACTCACAAAGTTTCTCCTCATCTTCAGCTTGACCGTCCTGTGCTCCAGCTTGGGACCATTGCCCCTTGTCCTGGCATTGGCCATCCCAGAGCAGAGCCTGGCTCCTTCCTCCTGACACTGCCCTTTCCCAATGGATCCCCAGGAATGAGGGCACCCCTCAGTCTCCTCTGCTCCAAGCTCCAGAGCCCCAGCTCCCTCAGCCGCTCCTCAGCAGGAGATGCTCCACTCCCTCCATCACTTTGTGGCCCTGCTGGACTCTTTCAAGCAGTTCCTGTCCTTCTGGAGCTGAGGACCCAGCACTGGACACAAGATTGCAGCTGTGGTGTGAGCAGGGCAGAGCAGAGGGGCAGGAGAACCTCATAAGACCAAACTAGAGCATAAATTAGAAATGAAAAGAAAATGGGCAAAATAGATTTTTTTTTTAAATAACCTGATGCACTAATAGCATAATAATATCTATCACATAATTCCAAAACGCTGCTGCTGTCAGCTCTGCAGTTGGGTGGCTGGCTCCGACCTGGACAATAATTGCTTCCAAAGTGGTTGTACCAAGGTTAGGTAGCGAATAGGCTTGAGGGCCTCTTGTAGGAATCAAGAGGCTTAAGGATGCTTATTTGCACTGTTAAATCTTGAAAACAATTTTCTCCAGAAAAAGTGGGTCCTATGAGCCAGAAGGCAAAAATATACTGACATCTTTCAAATCATGGGTTCTGCCAAGAGTGACTTAATCCTTGCAGAGCTTTACAGGTTTGCTGTGATTTTCTGCATCAGTGCATGTAAAAGATTTGTTTTTTCTCTTACAGGGAATGCAAATTACTTTCACTACACGAAGCAAGGCGGAAGCCCTGTGATTGATGGTGTTGATGATGCCAAGGAAATGGTGAACACCAGGCAGGCCTGCACTTTGCTAGGTAATTCCTAAACCACAGTCATGGCCCAAATCCGATATACTAGCAAGTGTTTTCTACATTGTTTGTATATATATTAGTTATACCCTGTTGTGTTTACAAGCAGGAGAGTTTGATGGTCTTCAGGACTGAGATACTTTTACTGCATCGAGAAGATAGTTAAATTGCAGTGGAATCACATATCTAGTATAGGAGGAGCAATCACTGTATGAACATAAATGGTGGGCTCCCAGTGGAGGTCACAGAATC